>NW_009221214.1:49668-58726 GCF_000690835.1 Fulmarus glacialis | reverse complement strand
TAGAAAATGTATGCAAAATTCAGTGTTCTGCTGATTATGAAAAGGTGCCAGTAATACCATCTTGGGAGGTAATTAGGCTTTAATTTTAAGAGAACAAGCAAGTAGTCAAGCGGGGCGACTGGTGACACTTACTCTTGTCTGAGCTTTATGAAAAGCACTAATAGAAACACCAGCGGGGAGGCACAGCGGAGGGTGTTTCACGGCGGGTAACCCAACCGGCGTCGTGAGAGCCTGCTCGGAAAAGAGGAGCCCAGCCAGCCACCCATGCACCCTCTCATCGGTTTGATGTCTTCCGCGGTATTTAAACTACCATTTCCACTTCCACAAACACCCAATTAAAAAGAAAGACCTCATTAGACAGAATTTGGCAGATCACTTCTATTTTACTTCCTCGCCGCTTAACGCCAGCGTTAAGCTCCTCTGCAGCATACAGGCATTTGTGGAAGGGTCAAACCTAGCTCACAAATTGCTACCACTAACAACCAGACAAGAAGGGTCTCCTTTCTTGTATGCCCTTAACCTCCTTTTATTGCTGCTCAATAACCTGCTGCACCAGGATTTCTAAGCTGAGAAGCTTAGACCAGATTACTCTTTTGCTCATCCTTACTCCCAGCTTTTGAAAGGACACCTAGTCCTGCAGGCTGAACCGAAGGCTGAACCGAAGACCTTCCCAAGAACAGAAAGGGAAAATTAGATCTCTTCTTGCCAAGACAACCTTTGATTTACACTTATCTCCTCATTCCTCCTCCATATGTTTTGTTACCCGAAGACAAGCTGCTGAGGAAGCGGTTTCAGTCAGCGGTGAGAAGGAGGTGGTCAAGGTGAAGAGGTGAAAAGAAACTCCTGCTATCAGCTAAATTATCTACAATTATCTGCACTTGAGCCAGTCACCTCAGCTCTCACTTTCTGTTGTAAAACTCAGCAAAGCCCCCACAAGCGCTTTGCTCCAGGAGCTCCAAAACAGGAGAAACAAACCCAACCAAACCCTCTTAGCCAGCTCAGCTGGATGAGAAAAAATAGTTTAACTGCCCTCTCCCGGCTCCATGGTCCGGGGGGCTCAAGGCACAGGCTCGCTCGCTTGCATTTGCTGAGCACAGAGGCTACGGGAGCTCCAACACTGCCGCGGGGCTGGTCGGCAATGGTGCTGCTGCTCAGCTCTTCTCCCCCAGCCTTTGCAGAGAGAGGCTCAGTCTGCCCCAGGAGATGCCTTTCCCAGTGCATCTCCTTCAAGATATAAGCCAAAATAGCGCTAGCAGATGGAAACACTGGATTTACCTCACTGCGATGCCATCCAGAGGCCGGACGGCTCCAAGGGAAGATGCTGCCACATGCAAAAAGAGAGCTGATACCTCACAGCTACTCTGCGGGGATCTCGGGGGCTCGTTCAGCCCTGCCTCTGTATTTAGTTTTCACAGGGTTTATGGCAGCGGCTGTGCATTGCAACAACTCTTTTTTTGTCCCAGGAATTCATAGCAGGTGCAGGACCGTGGAGGATGCTCGCAGGAAAGAGCCAGGCTCCAGAGAAAAGCCCCTCCACCTCTGCCTGTCCTGCTATCTCCAATTGAGGTCAAGGCAATCGTGCTAATTATTGCATACATTAAAAATCTTTACAAGCGCAGAAGCCCCTCCAGGAGTTCTGCAGTCAGGTTTAGCAGTACCCTGCATCCCAAACCTTTCAGGGCAGGCAAGCTTCAGGGGTATCATGTTGTTCCAGGCACGGTACTAAAAGTAACAGGAAAACAACTGTCTCATTGTTTAGAGCATCCTTAAATATTGCCAGTAAAGATCTGGTCAACTTTCCGCAGTCTGCGGCTTTTGAGATTTTTCCATCAGGGTGATTTATTTTCATCAAAACAGCTCTTAGGCCACCAGCTGTTAAAGCACTTGTGGAAAGGGCCAACTCAATTCTCATTATTCACTGCAGGTTTCCCTTAATAGAATCAAACTGGTTAATAAGTGCTAATACCGGTAATACAGTCCTCTGTACTTTGACCTACGTTCTCCTCCGGTTCCCGAGGGGGTGGACACAGGAGGAGCACTGCAGTATTTCCTCTGGACAGCAAGGATTAACCCATACAGGCAATCCTCATCCACTGTCTTTTGGGAGCATTTTGAGGTCTAGGCTCTGTTGTATGGGATACTGTGCAAAATCCTACCCAAAAACTCTGATCCCAAACTGCTCATGGTCCATGTACAGTGCTCAGTCTCAGTCCCTGTTCTCCAGGACGACCTTTCTCTGCTGCATGCCGCCGGTTCAGAAAGTCAAAGCTGCTTTTTTCTTAATAAAAAGATAAGACGTGGCACAAACAGTTTTCTAAGCTTGGTAATTGCACAGCCGGTTTGAGTACACAATAAGAAAGCAAATATTAGTGCAAAATTAAGAGCGGGGAGGGTCCCCTTTTTTTTTTTCCAGGAGAATATCCAGAAAAATCAGATTGGTATAAACACTGCAAGTGCCATTGTATTTTTGTCAGGTTCATTTGGCAAGTCAGGTTCAAATGAAATGGTTCATTTAGTTACTTTTGTTGCTACATAATCCAAGCTGTAGTTTTAGGTATATGAAACATGCATCTAGGACACATGCAGAGCCGCAACAAAAGCGGCTCACACAAGCAGGCGTAGGGCAGAGTGAGGAGGTTCAGGAAGGGGATATGGGGTGAAATGAGGTGACTTTACTCCTCCTGGTCCCAATCCCAGCAAAAGCGCATGTTGTTGCCCAAGGAATTGGCCCTGAAGTACATCTCAAGTAGAAATGGGCATCTTTAGGCTTCAGGGTTAACACACCAGGGTGCTGAGCAGGGGGAGAGTTTACAATTATGAGCTGGTGCAGTGGCGTACAGCATTACCGCGCTTCCTCCTCCCAGCTCAGAGAGAGGAGTCGCAGCGCTGCCGGTGCTGACCTCCCGCACGGCTCAGCCTGCGCTCTCCAGAAGAGTTTTGGCAGCGAAGAGGAGAAAGGAAGGAATGTAGACTCCTCCAGTCACCAAGTTAATGGGTTTCAATGTGTAATTAGTGTCATTCTTGAAAACCCATGTCTTGTCACCACTCTAAATTTGTTTAGCTTCTGTTTCCTCATTATTTTGGGATCTCATTTTTCCCCGCTAGATTAAGGAGATGATACTTTTTTTTCCCTAAAAAAAACCCCTCTCCCATGTGAGTGTTCATAGATGATTAAGAGATGATTGGAAACCTCTTGGCCTGCTTTGCATGTTAAACATTTGCCTGAGGAAGGACAAATACCCACTACACAGTTTGGAAGTTTGACAAAATCTGATGTATTGAGCAGAGACTAACAAATCCCTGATTTGTATCTAGTCCTGGGTACCACAATTCTTTAGGATTACTTATGCATAGTGACCATGAACTTAAAGACTAATTTTCCTGTATTGGCAATAGTAATTTGATGGGATTGCAGACTGCCCTGAAAAGCCCAGAGTCATACACCCCAAGGGAGCTAATTTAGGAGATTAGTCAGCACATGCTCTCGTTATCATTATTGGGAAAAAACAAGTCCCTTGAGAGGTAAAGTCAGCTTTGAGTTAGTTGGTGGGGAGGAACCCTCTCCTCTCTCCACTTTCTCTGTCCCTATCTGAGAAAACCCATTGCATTGACTGAAATGGGAAAACATGACTTGACATCTCTGCCACTAACCAAAACATACGATTTTTTTTTTTTTTTTTTTTAACACCACTGCACTGGTATGGCAGGGTATGTGGCCTCCTGCAGCCAAGGCAGTTTCCGAGGTGCCCCATGCCTGTACCCACCTCCACCCCAGGCAGAAGGTGCAGCAGCAATGGGCTTCAGGCACACGGTGGCTGCCCCAGCTGGATAAGCTCAAGAAAAGCATTCAATTCTGCAAACACAGAGATCTAGAGTTACACATTACATGTTTTTGCTCTCTTACCCTATTTTATTTTTATTCGATTTTTATTTGCAAGCCAGCACAATTGCAAAGTTCTGAGGAGGGATGCACTTTCTTTCTCCTGCCTTGAGACAGATAGAAAGACTTAGGAAATGCCACAGAAATAAACTCTGCTAAGAAAAAGCAAGAATTGAACAGTTCAGCTTTCAAGAGTCAGATAATGGCAAACAGAAGGTTGAACTTTTCCCCTCATGTGCATATGCATCATGATTCATTGCATACTCCTCTTATGCTATTCCTCAACTATTGCAGCATGCCATAATTTGTCTCAAGAGGCAAACAGTAGTTTGCAGAGCTGCATACTTGTCTCCGAGCGGCAGGGCAAGGCTGAGTTCACAGCACATCCCCTTCGCTATGCCCAATGCACTGCAAATAGTGGTAAGCTTGCTGGTGTCAGGGAGAAGCAAGAGCGGGGCTGCTCCCTAAAGGAAAATCCAGGAAAATCAAGCAACAACTGAGGAGCAGGGCAAGGGGCAGGCAAATCCTGCAAGGTAGCTTAGGCTGGGCTGAGCTCAAGCAGGGACCATCAAAGGTCCTAGGTGAGGCTGGTCAGGGAAATCAAGGTCTATTAGTGCCCTCAGTGCCCCAAGCTGGTGCATGGATGTCCCGGAGATGTGGCCACCTGACTTGTAGCTTCAGGCATTGCAAGCCCTGAAGCCCGTCCCCAGGGTGCAGGCAAGGCTGGCTGCGTTACATCAGCTCAAGTGGCCTGCCCCATGGCTAAGCTGAAAGCTGCACCACGCTGTGCAGGATTTGGCCTCGTGAGATGACAAGCAGTGGTAGGTTTGAGTCACTTCTGGCAACGACCTGTGAGGAGTTCATCATCCCCAAAGCACAGCTCGGGAAGAGCTCTGCTAGAAAAGGGGAGCCTGAAGTCATGGCTTTGTGTCCACATACCCACATCACTGCTTCTCCCTGGCCAGTTTGGACCGGTGAAGCCTGGCAGACTGGTATTGCAAATATCTCTAAAAAAGGTTCCTCAGCAGACTTCTGAAAAGTCCAGCCACGATGTCGATACCACTGAAGTCAGCATAACCCTAATCTCAGTCAAGTCTGCTGCCCGGGGAGCCTGCCTGTGTGCCCGACACGCGCTTCCCCGAGGCTGCCCGCTGAGAAGGCAGCTATTCCCATGCAGACGAGCCCTGGGAGACGAGCAGCAATCAGCACTGGGACTCGCAGTTCTGGGAAGCGCAGACCTCCGCTTTCAGAAATATCTCACCGCAGGAGTAATACCGCTCAAATCTTGCAAGTAATAAAAAGTAATGGGAAACAGATGCTGCTGTACCTTAGATTAGAATCTATGTTTAGATTTCCAAGATAATTTTTATCTCTGATACTTTGGCTAATGTAAGGCTGATATGATAAATGGATTTTCTACGGAGTCTGCGCCTGCTTCAAAATGCAACCTGATACGTAGTTGTCAGAGACAGAGAAAAGAAACAGAACTGGCCTGAAGGAGGGTCGGGATGGAGGATGCGTTACATGTATGAGGTCAAATGACCCTGAACTGGTGCTGGAGGAGGAGTCGTTGTCACATCTCCCCTCCCTAAGCACGGTGGGAAGGACTATCCCACGGGGCTCCTTGGAGGGCAGGAGAGCCTCCCCTCCATCCCTCCCTGCAGCAGTGCAGCCTCCCCGGCCCAGGACGTCATCTTGGAAAGACCCTGGGAGAGCAGTCACTTCTGCAGGAAAGTGAAACCAGGGTCTTTAAATCCTAAATGGGGTGAGCTCAAATACCCAATACACAGACTTAAAATCAGCCACTAATGAAGAGAACAGGGTACCACACTCCAGCAACTGTATTTCCACTGGCTCACAGTGCTAGGATGGGGTATAGACCTCCCTGCACATCCACAGCCTCCTTAGCTTACTTGAACCCTATCTTCTGAAACCTACTTTTTCTCCATAAGTGGTCTGACATCCTTCAATATCCCCTCTCCCCATTACCATGCCTCTACTGAGGCCAGGCACAGTTTGCTTCCATGCGGCAACTGCCTTTTCCCACCTTTTTTCCACTTTCCCATTGAAGCAACGGCCACAAACGGTGGATACAGCCTTTTCTTGGTCTGCAGCCAACAGGGCCAATGGCAAACACACATGGCAAAAAAGAAAAAGAGGGTGGGGGGGAATAAAGAAGAAAGTTTTTATTTTTTCTAAATTATTTTTATCATTATTATTATTTTCCAGCCTGAAAACTCTTGGCAAAGTAAAACTCATCAGTTCCTTCTAGCATTGTAAGTGGAGATTATGTAATATTTACAGTGATATTAATGCAATCAATCAGCGTCAGCAAGTGGAGATGTGGGAGCCAGCTATACACACACGAGAGAAAAGTGGGGAAAAGGAAAGCACAAAGGGGTCCCTGTGATGGCCAGGGAGGGATGCCAAATACTTTCCCTGCTTTCCAAACTAATATGTTACAAAATAACACAATCGGCTTTGGCCCAGTTCATTAAAAATAATTAACTTGACTGCTCAGTGACTTCCCCGCAGACTTGAGATGCCCACTAGCGCCCAGGCATTCGCATAAACACCTTTCCTCCTCCCCTTCGAAGGGGTAGACTTTGCCCAGTCCTGCTCCGGCTCAGTCCCAAGTGATGTCAAAAGAGCCCTTGTTGGATCTTGGGTTACTGGGAACGGTGAAAGCGTCATGGATCGAGAGCCTGCACTGAACAGAAGGGCTTTGCCACTGCCCCATCCGCTTGCAACAAAATGCCAGTGGCTGAAAAGAGGCCATTCTTCCCGAGGTGCGCGCCTTGCAGCCGCCAGGCAAGTGACTTCGCAAGCCTGAAAGCCGCACAAATAGCTACTTCTACTGCTTTGTTTTCTTTTTCTTTTTTTAGGTGGAAATATTAAGGTCCAGAGGGGATTGTTGCCAGAGCTTGATTTCTGCATCACCATTGGAGAAATTTTTGGCAGCAGGGAAAAGGCGTTGTTTTGCTGTACAAGGGTGGGAAGTGGGATCTGCAGATGATTCGAAAAAGGCTTCAAACCCAGCCCACACAGCTGCCGACTGGGCAAACTGAGGAGGGGTCAGCAGTTGGCTTGCGAGGAGCTGAAGAACATGCTGGGAGCGTGCTCTGGCCCCTGTCTACCAGGATAGAAACACCGCAGGCATTGCTAAACCGTATCTCAGAATAAGCCTTTCCTAAATGACTGCTATTGACGTTAGGACCCCAGCCTACAGTTTGGCAGAGGCCAGTCTTGGGATTCAGATCTTCATGTGGACTATCTCAAGCTCTGATGATGCTGGGACCAGGGATCATTGCTGCTCTAGCTGATGGGCCGCTCTCGCTAGGAGAAATAGGCAAATCAGTTCAGAAGAAAGAGTCAGGGCACATGTTCATAAAACCATGAATCCTACCTTCAAAAGAGGCCAGAAGGGATGAATTACCTTGTTTTCTTAATTTTAAAATTTATGTAACTGTTGAGGTACTGGGTCAGATTGTTCTCACATACCAGTAGAAGACCTGCTCACTGATTTCTGCTGGACCACTGAAGACTTTCATAACCAAATCTGACTAATCCAAGAACTTCAGATCTACTCTGGATGGGTTGCTGCCTGTGTCTGGATGTGCTTGTCTGAACTGAATAACTACAGCTTCCAGAATTCACCCTTGCCTGCTACCTAAAGGACAAAAACTGCATATCTTTAGAAATGTGAACATCACTTGAGAAACCTAGGCAAGGACCCCAATATAATTAAGAAAAGCTCAAATTATGGCAAGCGTGTAGATGCCTAAAACCCTACAGTATTATATTCAGAGGACTTGTTTGACCAGGAATTCAGTTTAACTTCTGGAGTAAGAAATTTCAGGTATGCTTCATTCAGAGAGAGGAAACCCAATATATTTTAAAATCCATCAGTGCAGTAAAAGAACAGGAGGGACGTACTATGTTTCCCATGTTCACATCTATACGATTACCCCAAAACACAAAACCAGAAAAACCAGAAGTGTGCTCAGGTCACAGAGCAGATTTTTTTTCCCCCTCTGTGGATCTCCTGCCAGAAGCCACCACAAGGAAACTCCCACACCTTCAGAAAGGTTTACTGACACCATCCTTGGTTGAAAGGGAAGGGACAGCTGAATGGCAGAGCAAATCCATCAGTGCAGTAAAAGAACAGGAGGGACGTACTATGTTTCCCATGTTCACATCTATTATGTTACCCCAAAACACAAAACCAGAAAAACCAGAAGTGTGCTCAGGTCACAGAGCAGATTTTTTTTCCCCTCTGTGGATCTCCTGCCAGAAGCCACCACAAGGAAACTCCCCACTGACACCACCCTTGGTTGAAAGGGAAGGGACAGCTGAGTGGCAGAGCATCAGCTGCTGAGCTCCTGACCCTGGTGCAGATGGAGATAAGGCTAGAGCAGATGACTCCTTTAACCGTGAGTTTGGAAAGAGCTATTGGCCCAGCCATGATTGAGAAATGCCTGTTCTCCAGAGGAAGATCAGCATGCGGGCAGCAGTCAATTTTCCAAGAGCAAACCTCCCCAAACAGTTAGTCTGGCAGTAAGAGCCAGTTGTCTTTGAACCAGCAGTCAACATGTGATCATTTTGGGCTCCTTCCCATTTAGGAGTATGACTCTTGGGGAAAGCTTGACATCAGATTCTGCCCTGGTCAGAGAGTGCAAAACTCTGTCCGAGGCCAAGTTTGGTGCATTTTTGACTCCTGAGCCATGCTCCCTCTTCTCCTCTGACCCAGGGAGTCTATTTTGGCCTGAATTCCTAGTGACATGAGCAGGAGTTCCTAGAATAAGACCCTTGTGCACAGACGGAGGAGCGAAACTGCTTTGACCACTGAGCAACCACAACCACGAACCACTTCCATTAACTCCAACCTTTTACTCTAGCTTTAGATTTCCTCGTAGATGCTTAGAAGCTTTCTTCTGGGTGAAGTTCAGTGCTCTCTAGGAAAAAGGGCCCCTTTTTAACTGTTGCAGGGACCTGTCCCTCACACCATGGAGGTGCCCACCAGATGCCCTAGAAACCTTTGTCACTGGGGGCAAAGGAAAAAGAACATTTGCCCCAGACAACTTTAATCGGTTGTATAAGCAACTAAATTAGTTAGCTGATCTTCCTTTGATCTCTTTATAATCTCTGTAGAGAGATTTTTCTTCTAGTGAGCAATTC
>NW_009221214.1:7436-49637 GCF_000690835.1 Fulmarus glacialis | reverse complement strand
TCTAGGGAAGAGCCTTACGGAGTCACCTTTCTCTCTCCCCTGTATAGAGGAGCTGTTGAGTGACGAGCTGTCTAAGCCAGGCAGCTAAGTTAGACACCTTAAGTAGACAGCTGGAGGTGGATGAGATGAATACTTCTTTGGTACTCTACCCTTTGTGTCTCCATTCCAGTGGGGAATGCCTCAAATGTGCTTCAAAATCTGGACAACACCTTTCTCAACACCAAGCTGACCAAAAATTGATACTGGATAGTAAAAGTGACCTGAAAGCTCAGAAACTCTCATTCCAGGGCATCAGAGAGGAGAGAAGCAGTTGCTTCCTTCAATCTGTGGTGATATTCACAGCTTTCTCCGTATGCCACACTGAGGAAAGAATTACGCAATACCCTGACCATACATTTATCCACACTTCTGATGCTTCAGCAATCTGGTTTCTCAGCTAGAGGCTAGAGCCAAAGTATATTAAGAAATGAGCCTGTGAGTTGAACATACGCTATCAGCAAAGGCTCATTTTATTGTTGCCACTTACTATTTCATAACAGGAGGAGAATGCAGATGGGGCTGTCTTGAGACAGGAATGATGTAGGGCAAAGCCCTGAATTGCTTTACGCCTTCAGGCCACATACTGCTACTTGTCTGCAGTGCAAAGGTGGCCAATTTTGACCTACTTGGTTAGGGCTAATGGAAGGAATCATTAAGAACAAAAGCAACTACAACAAGGGTGATGGCAATCACCCCACCACTACGTTGCAGGCTAATATGAAATAAGAACAACTAAGCTGCAGATGAGCTCAAGATGAAAGATGGAGATGGCTTAGGGAGAGCTGTTCACCTCAGTCCAAGAGAGCCATGGGCTTGGCCAGCAGTCCCCAGCTAGTGCTGAGTCCATCCTGTTTGATTATAAACACAGAGCAGCACTTGGCCACTGCTCTTGTCTGTATTTCCATTTGTGCTGATAATACACATTTTTAAAGGCAATATTAATTGCTAGATTAGGCAATGTTAATTAATAGATTTATTAGCATTAATATTATTCCATCCAATTAATAGACCTATTAGCATGAATATTATGCCATCTTTTCCTTTCACCCCCCACTCTCTTCAGCTCAATTCATCATTTTTACAAGAAGGCGAGTTGAGGACCAGCACCTCCCTCTGCTTTCTAGGGATGGCACTACGAACATCAGCCTCACGATCACCCATAGATCGAAGAGGATGAGTTCATAGAAAGTTGTGGGTAAATGACTGAACTGAGCTGCGAGAGGCCAATTGTATTATTTTCTCCTGATAAACCCTGAGCAACTCGAGGTGCCAGTAACATTGCATCTAGTTTGCAGCAGGGTAATGAGAACAAAGAGCTTTTGGGGTGGAATCCAAACCACATCCTCCTATCAAACCCCGCCGAGCAAGTACGCTAAAATGGCCGAGCGTGCAGCACGAAGCTATATAAAGCTGCAAGGATAATAGCCGTTGTTTGGTGCCAGGCTTGAAGCTAAAGAGAGTTTTACAGGAGGAAGGTTACGGGCCTCTAACGGGACATAAATTGTGTTTCTGCGTGCAGCAGAAAGTGTGCGCCTGGTGTCTGTGCGGATCCTTGCAAATTGCATCTTTAAATGTAAGCATCGGCGGTGCCAAACAATTACGATGTTTATAGGAACTGATGGCCTACATCTGTTTAAAATACTTCTCAGTGTTTAGACTGACAGAACAGAAAACATTCTGTAAAGAGTAAGCATAAATTGGATGGTTTGATGTATTTTTTTTTTTAAAGTGAAAAGAACTCACACTAAATTAACTACTCAAATTCATTAGCACTGTAAGCACTACAGAGTGAATGCACACCATAAACCTGCCTTCCTGCGTGACAGAGAATTAACAAAATATAAGGAAATTCTTCCAGAGGGTAAACCCTGTTTGGGACTAGAATGTAGTCTCATACCCCAGCACCATTAGAGCCTTCCTGCTTGATCTTAAGCAAGGCAAAGCTTTTGCTCCATTGAGAAATCAGCCTTGCATGCCTTTGCCTCAGCTCCCAATCTCTGCAATGGAGATAATTCTCACTCCAATGTAACTATTTACAGCCAGACAGAGCAGAAGAGCAAGCTGAGGGCCCAATCTGACCTACTTGCAAAGGATAACTGAATTGGTTGCACCACACAGAGAAGCCTGACCAAAGCCTTTGGGCTTTATCTCACCTGCCTGAGGTGAGATGTCTCTTTATCTCCACCCCAACACTTTCCTTTATTGCTTTGATTCCTTCTGGGGGCTCTGCAGAGTCGGTGGTCCCTCTTCACACCAACATCCTGCTGGCACTATGGGATGCATCTTCTTTGACCCACGTAGCTTTGGACATGAGCAAAATACCCAGATGGTTTGAGGATGAAAGAAGCAGAGATTTTGTAGATTGTGACCATGAGAGCAAAGAGAGAAGAGCTACATAGTGCTGCAGTTCACCAGCCTCAATAAAACAATGGCTCTTGAAGGACCTTAAGAAGTCAGTGCAAACCAGAGCCAGCTCCAGAAAACCTGGGATTGCTTCAGCAATGGCCAGGACATACTGGGATTTGGCAAACCATCTTCCCTCAGCCACAGCAGCTCTCCAAGCAGTGCATACAACATGGCAATACCCAAATTCTCATGCACATACCCACAGGCTTGCTTATATGGCCATCCTTAGCTTGCTCTTCCTTGACTGTGGACTGCTGTGTTGTAGTGCTTTGCCACCTAACTAATCAAAGGAGCCTTCCTCCATTAGTAGCTTGAAATCTTGCTATAAATGTCCCCATAGGGCTCACTCTTGGGTGACTGTTTCAGAACAAAGAGCCTCATTCATTGGAGAAGCCTTTAGAGTTCACTTTCTGATTTTTTACATTAGTCTTAGGGGTGTGTGTGCAAGTTTTATAGGCAAAGCACACAGATACCCCAGAAGAGACACCCTGCTCTGGAACTAGTTATAACCGAGTCCCCTTGGGCATAGCTGCTGTGCAGCAAGTGGGAAGGTCTCTCCTCTCTCAGTCATACTGAAAACAAATGTATGGCAGAAAAAAACCCCAGCTTCGGAGCTTTCCCATAGTTAATTGCCAGGATTATGATGGTATCTAGCTTAGTAAAAGACTTGCAGTTTCCATTCTTCTTTTCCTCCCACCCAGTCCCTTGTATTTTTAAGACCACTTATGTCACACACACACGCAAAACTCCAGCACGAGAAGGCAGCCACATCAAACACAATCATCACAAATAAGCAGCCTCCATCTCTTCCAAGCCCTCACTCTTTCTATGTGCTGTAAATTAGTATGCAAATTATGTAAACTAGAAGCACATGCAGAGTGGAAGTCATTCTCCCTGGCACTGGCAGCAGGCCCTGCGTAAGCACTGCAGACTTCAGAGCAGTATCATGACCACGGACGACTCCGGGTGAAGCACTGCATCTGTCAGAGCAGCTCCCTGAACCAACACGGGGGGCACAGAGGGGATACCCCAGCTCTCTCTCTGCAGATGAGCAAGGAGCAAGAAGAGCCATTGCTTTTCCTCCTCAGCCCCACAATATTAAGCGGATCTCTGCTAAGCACCGAATGGGTCCAGCTCAGAGCAGGCAGACTCATGCAGGAAGCTGGAGGGGGACCGCATCTCCCGTTGGGAAGCTCTCTGGGACATTGGGATGGTGTTAGTGCTGCACTTTGCAGCTACAGCAAAAGCCCTGCATGTGCCCAGCTCCGCAACACCGATGCTTCGTCCTGCACATCCTGACTTGTGCTTGCTCCCACAGGAGAGCATCCTGTCCCCTCGGCAATGACACCGTCCACATGGGGCTCTGTGTGTTGTTCCAGCACTGCTGCCTCTCCCCCAGTCCCGGAGCAGAGCTGTGTAAAACATGCAGACATTTTCATCACTTAACTTACGGCTGCCCTGAGGGGATCTGCATAAGATTACCCACTGCTCTTTAAATCAGTCCCAGAACAACCTTTTCCAGCCACTGCCAAACAAAAGCTTTTCCAGCAGAGTTGCATTCTTCTTTTCTCTGTAAGAAACCCCCTTTTTCAGACCAGCTCAGCTGTTACATTTGGGTACTGGCTGGTGGAAACACACACAAATACCTGCAGCCTCACAGAAATGAATGGAAAAAACTGCTGTTAAATTCAAAGAGGGTGGAACAGAATTTTACATCCATTTTTCCCAGGAAGAAAAAAAAGAAAGGAAAGGAAGGAAGGAAAAAAATCTGTTGAAGCCCAACTTTAGTCCACACTGAAGCAAAGCTTGACTGCTCTTATATCCCCTGTGGATGACACGTAAATCCTAGAGAAGTGCACTGCTGCTCCACCACGATGTAAGAGCTGTAAGGATGCAGTCCAGACTAGGCTAAGCCTTCGACCTGCTCCTCCTGTGGCCAAGCTGGCCTGTTATTGTATGCACTGCTGCCACAGAGATGTACATGCAGTGCTGGTCACAGGCAGAGCCTGGTTTTGTAAAGCACCTGCAATGCTAGAGAAAGCACAGGACAGATAGGTGCAACATCTACCAAGCATCATCTAGCAAGCAAATTCTCAAGGGGTAGGATATTTTTAGACCTGTATTCTCCTACCAAAATAATTCAGCCATTGACATCTCAGAGTGGGCTTTGTAGGTGGAAGCTATGCTGTTTCTATTTGGTTTGATGAGGACCAGGAGATGCACTATTCTGCACCCAGTTTGCATCCATTATCACCCAGTCCAGAGGACCGCCCAGGCTCTCAGGCAACGAAGACTCTTGTGCTTCCCCAGAAGCAACCCCCTGTTAGAGACCTGTTTGCTCTGCCCTCCCTCTCTCCGATTCCCTCACCCATAACAGCAGCTTCACACCAGGCAAGTGAATCAGAAATGCCAGTACTGCACGAGAAGGGTGTCCCTGCCAGGTAAGTGAGTGCTATGAATGGGGAGCGCTTTATGGCTCCCCTCAGAGTGATATCTGTTTACACCAGCCAAAGAGGTTGTTCTTTCCACCAGGATGGATAGGTGGATTTTAAATGAAGCCAACCTAACAGCTCTGCTGCCAGCTCTCAGTCCAGCTGTGCAACCACTTTCAGACATCTGACATGATCCCACATACTGGAGCTTTTAAAGATTCCCTTGGTATCAGCTGGGACCGATTAATGTCTAAGGCTCATGAGGATGCCCAGCATGACTGTGCACCAGAGCAAGGCCAAGCCACCACTGTCCATTACGTGGGGGCAATCCTGGGGACATCTCTAGCCAACGCTGAAGGACCTCAGCAGCTTAGGAGACTAGCTCCATCTGAAGGGATATGGCATTGCCATCTGTGTGAGGAGACACATCGGGGCCAGGGCTCTGAGATAACAAGCTGTCCCTACACAGCCGGTTGTTGGATCTGCTACACATCGATATTTCTACACAAATAGACTTGGAAGCTGCTCACATCAGCATTTAGCTGGAGGAAATCCCAGCCACGAGCCCACCGGGATCAGGGGAATCAAAGTGTTACTAATAAAGAGCCATTTCTCACCCTTCCAAATCCACACTCCAAACAGTAGGATGCAGGAGGGAGGATTTCTCATAAGCTGAGCTGCTCCAGCAGGAAATGGCACATTTAGCACTTCTTTCACGACTTTCTTTTCACCACATTTCCTTCGTGCCCTCTCCCGAGCTCTGCTGATGGCGACGGCAGCACGCTATCTCTGTAAGCGGATCCCTTCATCCTTCAGAGCAGCACCATGCACTTCTGCCAAAGCAACCTGGACCCAGGGTGCCCGCACACACCTTCTGCCTGTCTGGTCCCCGGCAGCGTGGCCGCAACTGTGTCTCTCCAACTTAGCTCTACAAATCACAGCGGCACCAGATTAAGCCTTTAGCTGTGTTATTTCTTGAGGTTTACTCATCACAAATGTTGACAGTAAGGATCAGCTTTAAGTAACAAACCAGAAAACCAATTCCCTTCCATATATTCAATAAAATCCTGTTGCTTCCTTCAGAAGAAAACATGCCGCACCACGTTATTATACGGGCACAAGAGGAAATCACTCTTTGGATTTGGAAAGTAGATATTAATGGGCTCAGACTGCAATGGAGGGCATGTTCATTTTGCAATTGAGTTACTTTCTCTCATACTCTTTTGATTCCATTTTCCTGGCAAATTGCGATTGCTAATAAATTGCAATAACTTTGAGTTTACATTATGACTCACAGAAGATTATTTTGGGCAGTAATGACATTCCCAAAGTGGAGGGTCTCTCCAGTGAAATATCTGCCATATGGAAGCAATTCAGTCTTTACAGATTCAGATGAAACCTACATATTACTGATGAAGAAACCATATTTTGATAAGATAATAGGCAGCAGTGCACGCTGACAGACATATTTCTTAAAGGGAAGAAAATATGAAGCTCCTAATGTCTACTTCTGGGTCAGGCTTCACCCAGAGCTTATTGAAGCCAAGAGATTGAGTCCTCCAGGCTTCACCAGGATTGAAGATCAAGTCTTCACCCTTCTTTGCAACAGGAACATGTTCTGGGTCATCTCGCTCCATCCCAGAACACTTTATCCTACAATAATATTCCATCCTCCTGCTTATTATATGCTGAAATCTGTTTATTTCCTCTGATATCTAACTCTCCCTCAGTGTCTCATTTTGAAACCCCCAGGGCAGCTAAAGTGGGAATTTTAATTTTATTGCTCTGTTAGTCAAACTTTTTTTTTTTTAAAAAAAACACTGTTTACACAGAGCAGCCTTCCTCCCTGATCCCCTCTGGTTTGTCTTTCACTTCTCAGGCATTTCCTAGCTGCTGTGCTTGGGCTCCACCTTGTCATGTAAATCCAATTTAATTTGCACAGTTCAGCTTGACTGGGGCTGTTTTCTAATAAATTCAAGCTCCATGAAAAATTCCAACCAGGTGATACACTCAGAGGCAGCAGATCCTACTGCAGGATGTGGTAAGGATCTTCAAAACACACTCTAAGAAGAGGCAGGTGGCTTTCAAGGCCATTTGGCCTTTTACTTCTAATATTGACTTTTAATTACCAACAGGTAAACCTTGTTTTTCTATATGATCCATCACTGTCTCAAAATCCATTTTGTCCTGGGGTTATTGACACAGTTGGGAAACTTACTGTGTTTACTTTTTTTGAGAAAACAGTTTATTTTTCATGCATTAATTTCAAACCAAGACTGTGTCCATGCTCATACCGCAAGCTCTAGTTCTGCTCTTCGCTAAGTTTTGGACTTCCTCATCCCTATCCTTAGTAGGGAGTCGTCTTCAGAAAGCTCTAGTGCAGAAATGGCAGCATGCAGGAAACAAGGATGAAGGATAAGTCTTATTTTATGGTTTTACTACTTCTGCTTCTCAGTGGGTGAAATTTTGTGAATACTCAATAGACAAAAAAGCAAACATCCTCTTTGCAAAAGGGGGATGGTTGAATCTATAAGCCCCCATACAACACCCTGAGTTAGCATCAAGCAGGATCTGAACTGGTAATAGAAATAAGTGAGCACTGTGCTCTGCCCAGCCTAACGTGGGCCAGGAAATTAGTCCAAAAATCCCCTTCTGCTACAAGCAGATTCTGGGAGGCTTCACAGCAGTGCCTACGAGCAGAAAAAGGCCCTTCGCTTCACACCTCACATTTCAGTGCAGACTGGTGCCTCCCCACAAAACCCATTTTCGGCTGCGGGCTCAGCGCTGAGCACAGGTTAGGCAATGCACGCTGCTTGCGACCACCGAGCAACCGCTGCTCTGCCTCGCCTCTGAACTGGGTTTGATCCGCTGTGAAATACCTCCAAAAATAGCAACATTACATACCTCTGGTACAAGAGGCCAACCTGACGTTTAGGTGGCATTTAATCTACTCTCCTGTGCAAAAAAAACCCAAACAAAAAAACCCCAAAAGATCCACAAAACAAAAGAGCCCCAGCTTTTGTTCCACTTGGTCAATAAAACCAAAAAATACTCCTCTAACAGCTTTGTAAATAAATACAGGGCACCACGACAGTTCAGGTGATTTATTGGCACTTAACATTATGAGGGTGACAGAAAGCACTGCAATAGTTAAGTACCACGGTTATGGCCATTATAAACATTTTTTTTTTAAAGGGGTTTATTACAGAGCTGTAAAAGTAAGCTCTAGGCTAGAAGTTGGCATGTAAGTTCTCTCTACCTTTGAAGTATTTATTGACATTAGAAATTTGGGAAGAAAAAAAAAAATCAATTTGGAAACTATGGTTTCATCAGGCTTTGAATAGCAAGTGTAAAAAAGCAAGCAGATAAGAAAGGGGGGAAGGAAGAGAGGGAGCAGTACCATTAAGACGAATATTGTTCAGCAAATCATTTGCCAGCGAGATCTTTTCAGTTCACCTTTTTCCATCCATAAGTGACTCACAAAGCAGTGGTTTCTACAAAGTTTCCCCGTCTTTCAAAATATTTGCCCAGCCATTTCCATGCAGTTATTGGTGTGTAATTTACAGCTTTTCACAGCAGGGAACGCAAGTCGCCCTGGGGTACGGCATGCCATTGAGCGCTGCTGGGAAAGCTGCAGCTCGCCGCCTGGCTCCCTGCTTTCACCGGAGAAGAAGGAATTTGTACCCAAGCGGCTCAGCCCTGCCAGGTTACACATTGGCAAGAGAAAGGGGTAAATCTCACCTGGCCTGATTCTCCGGCTGCAAGGCCAGAGAGCTTCAGAAGTCTGGTCCAGGCAGGAGGGGGCTGCTTTTCCATTCCTACAAGTACTCACCAAATGCAGGTACCTCTCAGATTTCAAATCCAGAAGGGACCATTGTGAGCTTCCTATACAAGAGAGGCCATTCCATTTTTTGGTTAAATATATTCGGTTAAATGTCACCATAGCATTGCTCCTGCTCATCAGTTACTCAAGGCACCTGCACAGCATCACCGTACCACCAATAGTGCACATTGGAGCATCCCTGGGAAGACCCATGCTCAGTGTTACCTTTAAAGCCAACTATAGAAAAGGGCCGCATGGAACACACTTGGGGATGGGTTTTGAACCGAGGAGGACAGTAAAGAAACATTAACTCCTCCATTAGCACCACCCAGGGTTGCACTCTGAGCATGTTGCAGCTCAACATCCTATTTTGATGGCCCCTGCGTGCCCACCCACACTTGGTGCATCGACATTGGACCTGTGAAGCCCAGTTCAGAGAGACAAGAAGCTTTCCTCATGAATTGTCTCACTCCTCCGGGACAAACCCCACAGTGAAACCTATTGGACAGGAGAAACAATCTGGAAAATTGGCTTGGAACATGTCAAACCAAACCAGTAAGGTTTGGTGAAGATGAACCACACCTTGAGCAGGCAGCCCAGGAGAGGAGACACCCTGATTTACACCAGCTGGCAGCCTGGCCTTACACCCTGGGAAGCTGATGCTATTTTTGTCTGCCCTTTTCGCAGCCACGTTCACCACTGAAATCCTCCCACATGCTAAATTATGGGCTGGATGGATGAGTCCAGCTTGGAGCAGATGTTTATCTAATTTGCTTCCACATGCTTTTAAACATTTCACATGTAGGAAAATGATAAAAGCAAGGAGATTAAACATGGATGTCCAAAGTCTAATTAACATCCCCACTGATAATCTGGGTGTGTTTTATCTTTAAAACAGAGTGACACCAGCTTCCTTTGTAACACACATGAGTCCCAGGGGGAAGCGATCAGAAATAACATATTGATGTTGTTAAGAATCATTTATTATTACTATTGCTGTTACAAAGCTTGGGTGAATCAACTCAGTAAGACCAACACAACCTCTGTGATTAAGTCAAACTCTATTTTAAGGTCCTGAATAAGACTTTGATGGGACCGAGTGTAAAAACCTACATATGGGTGAGATGCAAATAAGGAATTTTGAGAAGGGCATTTGATCGACCCAAAAAATCCATACATCAAACTGTCATCATCACAAATGTGCATGCCTCAGACTTTCCAGTTCAGCAAGGTTATAGAACATTAGGGCTTTTTATATACGTAAAAGTGCAAGTTAAAATATAATTATAACACTAAAATGTTATAAAATAAAAAGCTTATGTTTTATAAGCTCACCACACTGGAAAATTTGAGGCACTATAATCTTCTCTATAGCGGTCTCCGTGTTATGGTTCCAAGTTCCTCACACCTTGTAATATAATCAAGTGTCCTCCTGAATGCTTTGTCACACTGCGGTTTTTGGAGACTATCATCAGAAACGGCTGATCAGGCTCCACTTTCTCTAACCATCCCAACACTTGGTGGCTTGGAAATAGATTGCTCCGAGAGCAAGTATGAGAAGCGAGCCCTAGGGGTAGCTTTGGCTCTATAAACTAACTGCATACAGAGAAAGAGAGAGAAGGGACAAAAAATATTTTCTTCCCAGATGCAAATGTGCAGGCAGGTGCCAAAGGCTTCTAACTACATGACTTTGTATTTGGCCTGGTGACAAAATAAACCCCTGTGTAGGAAGATACAGTAGTTCTAAGCAATAGGTTAGGGGTTTCAGTTTAAGCAAGGCCTAAATAAGTTCTTTATCAGAGGGAACAGCGTTAATATATATATTCTTTAATAAAATGTTGGCCCCGAGGTCGTGTGTCTGAACTGTTTTCTTTTTCTTATGTTCTAACAGTGCTTTCAGATGTTCATATCCTGCAGCTGCAGTTCCCATGTAAGCATGGTCTACGCTGCCAATCCTGTGGCAAAGGGATATTAGCACCTCATGGCCACTTGTTGTAAATTGGCTATCCTTTGGCTCAAAGGCTTATGTATCTTTGAACATCTGGGCTGAAGAGGCTAGTGAAGTAAATCAAAACAAATGCACCTCTTGATAATTACAGGAAATTCTAGACACGGTAGCGATTCTCTGGTTGAGTGATTGATTGACAGATTGCAAGAGGTGTGCATGTCAATCTCTCCAGTTATGAGCATAGGGCTTGACTAAAGGAGCGTAGAGGATGTTTGGAGTACAGATTAGATCATTCTGCACCATAAGGATACCCCATTCTCCCTATTTGTTGTCATTCTCTTTCTTCCTGGCTCTGTGGGCTGGATTATCCAAGCAGAGCATAGTTGCCTCTCAGGACTCATGGTCTACAGTCGTGATGAAATCAAGTCTTGAATTCTCAGGGACTGTATGGGCCATAATGTTGACCTGGGAACCAAGGGATGAAGTGGAGAAAAGAACAGAAAGGTTGTGCTGTCCTGCCCAGACAAGGAAGAGACAAAATAGGTCTGACTGTGGGGGCAGGGAACATGTCCCAGTCCTGGTTCCCAGCTAAAACCCTTGTATGTGTGCTGACTCCATGCCATTCCTCCATAGGGTTTGGTTTTCTTTGTAAGGAGATCCAGGACAGTGGTCAAAGAAGAGCTACAAGAGGCTCCATTATGGCCCAATTTCTGGATGATGTCCTGTGCAGTGCATTGGCTGTGTCCCTTCTTGATTCAGCCCCAACTGATCCTGAGACAGGAGGGACTGCAAGGGAAAGGACCATCCCTATTGCATCTCTTGGGACAACTGCCAGAGGGTGGACACAAGGCTGCTAGCCCAGCTAGGGTGGTTGGGCAAAACTGGGTGTACCATGACAACTTAGGATGGATAAAAATAATCTGCAGCCTGTCCAGGGCTGACTCTTAGGTGTTAGGGAGGGCCATAAGGAATGATATTCCGATTTTGGAAGACTGAGTGGAACGTTCCAGTTCTTCCCAAAATACACAGTGGAAATATTTGGGCTCAGAGAGAATGACTATAGCCAGGGCAGCAAGAGAAACAGCAGAGAATCCTAGTGCTGGCAGTGCTAGAGAAGTTGAGAGCTGACTCAGAAAGTGAATTATCTTTCATGCTGCCGATCATAATGTCCTCGCCTGGCCTTTGTTAATGCATTTCACTACTGTACTGAAAGCCAAATCCCCAGCTACGGGTCAAGCCAAAGAGAACAGGCTTGAACGTGGGGTGACTGGCAACAGAAAAATTTCTCCAGTCGCTTACTGCGGGCCAGAGGTGAGCTGATCTGTGATTATTATTGCAGGCTGGGAGGTGTGGTGTGCTTGGCAGCTCCTGTTTCCATCTGCTTGCACGGGCTGGATGGGGGAAACCAGTGAGGCGAATTCATCCAGGCCACTGTCTCCAGCCACCCATGGGCCTGTCAAGGATGGTTGCCTTCTGAACAGCTAAACCTCCCAGTGGGACAGTCTTTCCTGGTTCTTCGTCCCTTTGCACAAGAAGCCACCATTTGTTGATGAAGAATTTCTCACAAGGACATTACAGCACCAAGAATCACAGGACAGAACTGTTTCTTTTTCCTTGTCTGCTTATTCTGTTCCACCCAAACCATCATATGGAGTTTCTTAACATTTTGTTCAAAAACTTGGACAAAAGACAGTGAACTGCTTCCAGGCTGGACTGTAGTTGACTATGCACCTCTGCAGAGTCTGTGTACATTTCAGGTGTCGTCATAAAACAATTAGCCGCTAATAATCAAAATTTTACTCCAGTTAAACTAACACAGATTACAACTGGCATCCCACCGAGGTGCCACCAATTTCCTGGGCCCACCAGGGCACTGAGGAAAACAAAGCCCCTCCTCAAAACAACATCAACACATATAAGACCAGCGGCATGAGACTACATCAGTTATTCCTTCAATTTGTGGGAATTTAATCCAGGCATCAGCCTGAAGACCAGCTGCTCTCCTCCTTTTGGCCTTTGCCATATCTAAATATGGGTTAGCAAGAGGAATTTCAAACAACTTATTACAAAGGGGGCACTGTGTTTTGGAGCATGTCCCACAGTACCACCCTTCTCATCAAATCAGGCAATCAACTGAAGCAGGACCAGAGCTGATTTTAGGGCCATGAGTCCAAATTCCCTTCCCACAGCAATCAGTCATAAAAGGAAAAACAGAGTCAGCATGTGTCCAGGGAGCACACCCGAGTCCCACTGTGTGGGCATCACCATGGGCTTACTCCAAAGAGATGTGGTGGTGATGCTATTTATGAAACGAGCACTGACTTTTCCCCACCCTCACTGTTCAATTTTACTATTTTTGATCATCAGGCAGGAAAGCATAAATAAAATCTGCTTAATGTCATGGTCATTTTTTCAAGCAGGAAGTGACACTGGTCAACACCCAGCCATTAATTTGACATGGGGTAGCAAAATCTTTTGATTCTGCTAGCAGAATTTTATAGGAATCAACCAGCCTTAAGATTTACAGACAACATATTGCTTTCACTGTAAAGGCTGGTGTAAAAAAAAAAAAAATGGAGCATTGTCATTACTTATTGTAAAGGGATTTTTTGACTATGGAAACAGAGTCACTTAGGAAACCTTTGCTTTTCTGTAACCCCCCAATTTCACTCTAATTTTAAAAAAATAGCACAAAAAGGTATTTTAGGAGAAGCAGATGTTGTAAGAGGCATAGAGAAATGGATGTTTTTTAGTGGTGTGTGAACTTTGCTCCCAAAGAAAGAACGAGCACACGTGCTACAGCCAAAGAGATGGTGGCCATACCTCAAGTCTCAAAGGGTTTGTTATTGTCTAGTTATCCGATGAAACCTGAGGTGGTCATGGAAGTCTTTGGGCCTGATGAACACCTTCAGCCAGGCCAGGGAGAAGGAAGGACCGAAAAGGCTGCAGCCTGCTCGTCATAGCCATATGCCCTAATCCAGCCTCACTCTTAGCACAACAGCCAAAGGCCAGTGAAGGACTCTCGTGGACTCAGGCTCTGGATTGCATCCTCCTGGTCCCGTTCCGCAAAGCTTAACTAACACACACGATATCACTCCAGTTAAGCAAAACGTTTACATGCATTAGTACTCTCTCCCCAAGTACAAGTTTGCAGCTCATGCTCTATATCGTAGGCATATTAGAATAACAAACGTGGTTGCGTGTGCGAAGGGGGAGCGTGCGCGGAGGGGAACTCTGCCAAGTAGTAATCGTGTACATTTTTCCTTGCAGCAGGCTCCAGCCCCAGATGGCAGTGGAGCAGGGCTCTGCTATCCCCCACCCTCCCGCTGGCCACCACCATGAAATTTTCCCTCCAGCTGGGGGGAAAATGGAGGGCAGGAGGAAGCATGTGGAGATCCTTATCACGCTGCAGTCAATAACACCACATCAACCAGCATGTCTGACGGATTATACCACCCTCTTGAGATGAGGCAACTGACCCAAGGCTGCTCTCACAGCCTCTGCCAGCTCCCCTCATAGCGTCACCCCATGCAGGGGCCAGCTCCTTACACCACTGCCTTGCTCCTTCATGCTCAGCCTGTCTTGCTCAAACACTCAGCCTTCACGCTCATTTTCCCAGCACTATTTAAAATGCTGCAGGGAGATCTTCCCAGCACCTCCAGATAGGAGCAAAACCTGGATGCTTGTGCGACCAGTCTCGCCAAGAGGTGACCCAAGTACTAATGATCAGCAGGTGAAAGATGATGCTAGAGTAAGAGTCCCTGGGAAGGGATGAGCTGCTAGAGAAGGATGGCAGATCCCAGAACAGCCATCCTTGCTCCTTTGGGTCGGGCCCCACTGCCAGATGCACCCAGCTATGAGCCACCTTCAGCACAAGGAGCACCACAAACAATGCATCCATATCTGATGGCTACAGCGCCTGAACTAATAAGGTGAGAGCCGACATTTATTATTATGGGCATAGTTGTGCATTAACAGGCTCAGGTGGCTTCTGGCTTACATCCCGTCACCTTGACACAAGGTGGAGCCGGTCCTGATCTGCAGACAGAGCCGAAAGCTTATTACTGTTCTCGTGTCTGCATTGCCTCTGCGACGCCTCACAGCCTCAGCCGAAATTCCTGCACGAACCAACCCACAGCGAGAGGGTGTCTGCACGAAGGAGATTTATATGCTCGACAGCAGGAGATTTTTGGGGGAGCAGATGTAGAGAAAGAGGGTCATGCAAGGTCACATTGGAAATACATGGCAGAGGCAAGAACATAGCCCAGTTGAACTAAATTCTCGCTCAATGGCAAAACCACGAGACCATCCTTCCTCTTAAAAGAGTTTTTCCATGCCCTAAAAAGCCTGGTGAGGAACTTAATGACATCTGCGTGCTCTTGCCTGAGCAAGGACCTCATGATTTGGCTGGACGCCATGAAAAAAAGATATCCAAAAGTTATGAAAATAAAGGTATTTATCTTCATTGTTAGAAACAGAGACTGAGCCTTTTATTTCTCTCTCCTGGAGGATTAAGCTCACAGATTTACAAAGAACTGGTTGATTACCAAAATAAATACATTGCCATGCCAATTTATAGGACACAAATGTAGGAAACCCATCCAACCAAATCAGGCACAGTGTAATTCATGTGAGAGCCCTCAGCATGTGCAAAGGGCACAGTGCATGTGGAGCAAAGTACATAGGGAAAACATGCTAGAAACCTCTATCTGCAGGAACAATTCCCAGCGCAGCATACAATGGAGCTATAAAATAAATGGCTTGGCTCTCCACTGGAAGCAAAGCCCAACTGTTCTCAATGAGAAGGAGGATCATGTATCTTTATAATGAGAATTCAGTCATTTTTAAATGTTGGCTTTGCTCATATCACCACCAAATCTGTCTGCAGAGCTGACAGGCTGCAGACTTCATTTGGATTTCGAACTGTGATTATACATGGCAGTGATGGATACCACAGGGTTTTCAGGGGCTTAGGGTTTAGGGCTGGCTTTTGTTTTTCAGTTGTTTGGGGCTTGGGATTGAGGGGGCTGTTGGGGTATTTTTAGTGTCACTGTCCAATGAGGCTTAAAAAGCTCTTTCCTCATTTTAATAGTTCTGATAATGCACAGAGATGAAAGCAGACCCTGAACAAGTTGTTCTTTATATTGGCAGAGCTGCCCCTTCTGCAATGAAACCCAAGAGCAGTTTCTGCTTTCAGTGCTTAGTGAGATGGAGCAGAACATGTTTACTGAGGCTGAACATACCATTGCCCTCAGAGGTGTAAGCACCACCCTTTGCAGCAAAGGTGATCCTCAGAGCACTAAAACATCTGCTTGCTCAAGTGAAAAAACAACCCCACAACCACATTAATGTTCAGGAACGTGGCACATTCGGGAGTTAAGGGAACTTTACTCTCTGTTGTTTCTTACAAGGTGGAATCATTTTCTATAGCCAATAGCACATACAGGAGAAATGCATTTCACAATCAGATCAACTCCTTTCACAGCCCAACCTGAACAAACAGTTGTGCATTTGAAAATGAGGTAGCCTTCAAGCCACCCTTAAACCCACATTTGGAAGCTGTTCTTTCCCAGTCCTGCCATCCGCCTTAGATTACAAGGCTACAGACAGGCATAGCGCTTGCATTGCGGTGGGATGCAAAGCGAGAGGCTCTATAGCAGTGCAGTGCAGCAATGTCCAAGGCTTCGTAAGAGATGTGCACAGGTAGGGTATTTGTAAATTTAAAACTCAATTTCTTCAAGTCTTTGCTCCTACTGTTAAGACTGAAGAGAAGAAGTTTGTCTGATTACTGCTGGGGAAATCAAGCAAATGCTACGACCCCTAGGGACCAGAGCCTGGTCTCCAATGCAAAAACCAAGTGGCATAATTTTGACTCCTACGAGGCTGTTCTCCACATATCCTGGGGAGAACATTGCTGCATTTGTGACATGAGACATTTGGAAAACAACAACCCACATATTAGCCCGATCTGGGGCACTGTTAGGCAGAGTGGAGTTTGGGCATGTGTGAGAAGGCAGTGGTTGACTTGACTGTTGCTGCGTTGGAGACAAGTTAAATGCATCCAAATCGGTGAACCGATGACGTGCGTAGAGTTAACAGCATGTTCTTTGCAAGTGGACACGAAGCAGCTTAGAGAACTGGTTCAGATTAGCGGCCAAGAATAAATGTGCTGAACTGAGCTGATCTGGCACACCACAGGGCTGGGTCTCAGCGGAGGGGATCTCTCCTGTACTCCACAGCACCATGCAGTCCAAGGCGTGCCAGCTCTGCACAGGAGCTGGATAACACCCTGGGCTCCAGAGCAGCAGTACACGGCCAGGTAGTGTAAAAGCAGCTCAAGAACATCTAGATCTCACCACAGTCCTTGCAGTGATGGGAACACACTAAGATGCTGTTTGTTCTTCATGCAGGGGTGGAAGGCTGGATGCAATGCTTCTGGGACTCCCACCCCTGCAGTGAATATCATCCTGCCACTACATTGATAGAAAATTTAAAGGCAATAAGGACCAGTCCACACTCCAAAACAGACTAAAGCACAAATTCCCCAAAGTTAGCCCCAAAGTTCAGCAGCAGCGCTGTTGCAGCACAGCTATATCGCTCCCAGTACCCCAGCTCAGCGCTGCTGTGCCATAGACCGCTGCAAGTGTTTTATAAAGGAAAGTGCACAGCAAAGCCAAGCAGGGCTCTGGCTCTCCTCGGTAGCATACCGACCCCTTCGACCCAGCACTCCTTCCCCAGCTTTAGCCATCTGTGCACAGACCTCGAGGCCAAAATGAGAGGAGCCTTCCCAGTTGCAGCTTTTGGAGCAGGCCAAAGTCTCTGTACGTTGTGAGCTGTGAAATATATGAACTCCCAGGCTTTACATGAGCCTCACTCTTTTGTGCAATATCATATGGCTTTTGGATTTCTCTGCCCTGTCCACCTCTCCCATGTGTTTCCAATAATTGCTTACATATGGAGGGGTTTCTCTTGTTTGCCCCTAGAAGGGACCTGCTGTTGTTCCCCCTTCTTAGATGAGGCTATGGACATACACATCATTTTTATTGGTGTATTTTATTGCCCCTACTTCTTTACAGCATACACCACTGGTCTCCCCAGCCTTCCCTTTCAGTCCACTGTTTGCCACAGCCTCTCTGTTAGGTCTCCTCATTCCCCATCTTTCTCAGTCGAAACAGGGGCCCCTAATTAAGAGAATGCCTTATAAATCTCTCTGCATCCAAATAAGATCCAGAGCCTGGCTGGGGAGACAGATCTGGAGACAGTGGGTAGGTCTGGCATTCCTCATGCTGCACACAGGCTTTCTTTAGTATCGCTCTGCTTGGCACGTGAGCCGAGACCCAAGCTCACATGCCCACTCCTCATAGCAAGCAGCTAGGAGAGGGATGGGCTGGAGACCAGCCGGTTGGACCCTAAACCTTGGTTATGCAGAGCAAAGACCCAAAATGGGATGCTGACCCTGCAAGAGAGGCAGTCACCTCATCTAGAGCTTCTTTGCAGGACCTCATGGTGCACAGTAGTAGGAGAGGTGGATAGCAATCTCTCCCCCAAAAAGCTGGGCGATTTGTGCTCTCAGACACGACCAGCGGACCCTTGGGTCAGGAGGCAAGCTACATTCAGGGCATGTCCTACCCTCAAAACCCCCAGAATCAACCCAAAAGCCAGGATGGAGATTCCTGCTACAAAGCCCTGCCTAGATACAGCTTTGTGCCCAGTTTCACACTGACTGGTGCAAGGCAACTCCCAGCTCAGCACACCCATCCCACACCTAGCCCATCACCCAAGCCCCCACAGAGGCACCTAAGAGGCTTGCCCTAGTTTAGGGCTCCTGGGTTGCTCTCTGCTCTTTCCATTGATGCCACAGGGAACACAGGTCTTAATCCAGGCAGAATCACCTTGCTCAGACAGCAGCCTGTGACTTACACATTGCAACGCCCAAATTATGTGTCTAAAGCAGAAGACCTGAATACAGCCCTCAAAAGTCACAGTAACACCAAGCACCTCACTGAAAATGCGGTGCTGGAGGCACTATAGCTCAAAAAGCACAAAGGATAATAGTGGCCCAAGACAAAAAAACCCCCACACCCCACTAAATCACCACGTTACTTTTGTCCATGGTTGCCCACAGTCCTGACTTTTGATCAATGCTGTGCCTGCCCAGGGACTAAGCTCAGCCTCCAGTGGTGTCTCTGCATTACACTCGCACACAATAATTTCCTCGGTGTACACATCGCTGGAAACATAGCCAGTGCCAGAATTCCCCGATACCAAATCCCTCCTTTGGCCAGTGCCCAGCACTCTGAAAAGGCCGTCAACATCTGGAAGCAGTGATACTGCACATCTGCGAGACCCTTAGAATTACAGGATGGAGAGAGAACTACCTACAGGATTACTTATGTTGATAATTAAATCCCAAATAGCAGGACACTAGATGTACTCGCCTTCCCTAACACCGTAATGCTTGAACTATCACACGACCCACACGCAATGCTGCTGCCGTAAACAACCCTTGGGGTCGAAATAGACGGAAATTTTGCTTGCACTTGTAACAGAAGTGCAGCTGGGGAGGCTGAGCAGGTAGGACAAATCTAAAGAAAACATCTCTAATTATCAAGGGACTGATTTTGGGTCTCTTATTCATGCAGAGTAGTAACAAAGCAGATCATTGCACCGTTATCAGCATGACTCAGGGTACTGGATCCAGGCTTTAACCACAACCAGGACCTCTAGGACCAAACCAGAATCATATAAAGCTTCTCCAGGCTTCCCACAAACTTGGGAAACTCATTTACCCTCTCAGGTTTCACAAGGCATGGCTTTTCTGCTATACCCAGCAAGATACCTTCATGCTTCTAACATACTGGTTTTCTGGATGCCTGGTATGGAGGAGCACTGAAGAATAGTTTGTGGTTTTAGCTAGGTTGGAAACATTCCTTATGCATAATCCTGGCATAATTTATACCACAAAATACAAGATACCTTGCTCCAAACCATGTGACACTATATCTTTAATGCATTTTCTTTCTTTAAGTCATTTAGGTTTTTACTACTAATGAAGTCCTGATTTCCTGGCAGTGGGGTCAGATGTAGCAGAACAAAAGAAAGGGCGAGAGGCACTGTAAGCCCTCCCTGCTATTCCCCCAGTCAGCACTGCATCAGCATCGCCCAGCCCATGCCACGGCAGAGGGGCTCTGCTCGGCACCGCACCCCACACTGCAGCTTCAGCCTAGCCCAGCCAGATTTCTGCAGACCCTCACGTACACACATCATTTCACGTGCATGAGAAACCCCACTGAAACTAGTGAGGTTGATTGGGCGCCTTACGCTAACTATTTGCTGCGCTGATGTTTCAGGAATTTGCAACAGGAGTTTTATCAAGTCAACCAGAAGTCAAAGATGTCAGAGTCCAGGAGAATTTAAAAAAAGGATCTACTTCAGCTGCTGCTTTTGTGTACTAACACCTCCTGCTTGGCTCAAGGACTACAAAAATTCAAAGAGGCATTACTTAATTTATGTATATTTTTCTATTCTATTTACATTCTTTATGCAAAATTCCCCCCTTGATAGTCAAGATCAGGGATCTCAATCACCCCAGCTACCCCAGGAGCCTGGCAAAATATTTCCCCCTGGTGATCCTGAACAGAAAAGACATCTCAACCAACAAAACACTGTTGATACAGGCTATAGAAGCCACCTGTACACACCAGAAGAGCCATCCTGCTGGACATGATATACACGCTACAGACAGGTAACAATTTGCACAAAGAACAACATTTGCAACCGTAACATGAAACGCAAGATAATGAGGCTTTCTGACACTTCTCTCTTTGATCTGAGACCTAGGCTCATTCCAGTTATTTTCAAAGTCATCACAGATAAATACTGTTGTGCATTTTCAATGACCCCAATCAAAAGCTTTTCCAAAATCAGAAGCTGACAGGACCACGGTGCAGTAGCCTTCGGGAGTACATTTTGGAGAGGGTGAGGCAGATTTTTGCTCTTTTGCTAGTGAATAAACCCATTATGCGGACACCCAGTATCAAAATGATGAGAGATCTGGGTTCAAAAGGAGGTTTTTTTGTTTTGCTGTAAATCCTATTTCTGGCTTAGGGTGCAGCTGATATGCCGTTAGCTTTTATTTCATTGATAATTCTGTGATTGTAGTTGAAACCTTGCAACTTAATGAGCTGATGTTATTACTCATACTGTGTGGCCATCTGGAACCAGTTTGGTCAGAGAGCCCAAAGCACCAAAAGCCACCTGTAATGCATTAAGCCTCAGCCCAGTACCAGCTCCGTGGATTTGAAGAGCCAGGCCTGCGTAAATACTAACCTGTGAGAATGTAATTGGAGAAGTGATATTTAAGAACTTACAGTTTGCCAGAAATGCTCATTCTCAGGGGAATGTATGCAGAGGCTTAAAGTTTAAAGCCAAGTGGTTTTTAGTTTCAACATTGTGAATCAAGAAAAATCATTGCATATGGATGTCGTTGGACTGTCCAAACCGCTAGGTCTATCCAAACAGGCCAAGCTATGCCAGGGCTTTTCAAAACCAAGACTCCCTCCTAGCACCTGACCCTCATATTGCACATGTTGCTTATTACTGAGGTACCATCTCGAGACATCGCTCCAAAGGGACTGAAGAAATAAGGGGTAAACGCTTCATAATGCTTTATAGTCACAAAAAACACACAATTGCCATAATCACCAAAAAACAATAATCACCACAGAGCTCTCACGTACACAACAGATAACACCCAACATTTGGAAAGGCACAAAACAGCCTCTAAACACCCCAACAAAACATTCTACTGAATATTGTGATCAGATATGAACTGCCTCCGGGCCAAAAAAAAAAAGAGGTGGAGCAACTGCGTTACCTGAAAGTCCTTGCTGTGTCCTGAGCAGACCCATCCTCAGTGGCCTTCTCCTGGGAGAGCATACAAGCTGGAGCTGCTGGTGGTTCTAGCACTGGTGCACCAAAACCTTGTGTTGGCAGAGCCATAAATTACCACGGTTCCTCTCTGCTCGTTAGCCGATTGCTGATTTACACCAGCTGGGGGTGTGAGTCACTGCTCAGGTTGCAGAGATTTGGGTAAAATACCATGCAAGTAAAATACTTTTTTTCCTTTGATTTTTCAAAATCCTTTTGGCATTTCAATGGTAAAAAATATATTGGGAATTGCTTAACCGTTACCTAAAGCCCCTGGTTCAGTTAAAGACACACGAAGCTCTGCTGCTTCAATGTAGGAGTGCAAACCCCAGAGAAATATGGATGCCTTGGCCCTTGCAAGGGTTTAAATTTCTTTTCTTCCCCTGTCTTTCTTGCACAAGGGGACTTTACAGAGCAAATATAAATGGTTGTCTTTCTTCTCACACAGATTTTTTTCTTCTACCAACCTAACACTGTGCACAGAATTGAACCAAATCTCCATATTGTTCCTCTTCATTCAACTACAGATATTTCCTAGTGTAACCACCCCCAATCACAAGCTTTCAGAAAAGCTTCCCTGAAAGCACGACATGATAACTGTGTCTTTTAATAAGAAGAGAACGAGCCCTTTTCTACTTGAACTGCCCCTTTTCCAAGATTTGGCTCCTTCTTTGCGCTGTGTCAGAGCGGTGACGTGAACTTCAGGGAGAGAGGTTCTGCAAGCGGTAATTCAGCGCACGGCTGATCTGCTTCAGCCCTGGTTTGGTTTAGTAATCAGGAGTGCACTTTGTCAAGGAGTGCAGCAGTTTCTCATACTTGCAGCAAGTGGCCAGTTCTTACCAGGGAGCAATTAGGCAGGCAGAAACACAATGGGATAAGGAAAGCAGCCCGACTGTGTCAGTGAAGACCTTGCAGGGGACCCATTCAAAATACTTCTCTGAGGACTGCAGACTGCAGCAGTGCGAATGCCGGAGCACGTGGAAGCAGGAAACCAAAGCCATCAGGAAGCATATTCTGTGCTCAGCGATAGTTATGACGTGGTCCAGAAGGCCAACCAGAATGAAGAATTTTCCTTTAATTGAATGATTTTTTTTTAAAACCTTTAAGAATTGTTGAATTTGGGAAATAAAAAGTACCAGTTGCTTTTCCCAGGCTGTGCTTGTATAACGCATGGAAACCTGTTCAGGAATCCTCTGTAGATGAGTGGGCAATGGCTTCATTGGAAGAAGAGAGAAGACCAAATGCTCTTACTTTTGATGGCCTCCCCCATACCCACATCATGGAGTCATTTTCCATTGAGCTCCAAGACCTCCCCAGACCACAGTTAGATTTGGAGACTGCTAAAACATACCGAGTCCAAACTTACATCTCAAGGAAGTTTGCTTCAACAAGAGGCCACCTTTTCAAAAGTGCTTAGTCCCACTGATTTCCACCAGAAGCTTTTTGAAAACAAGAGTGGAGCTCCAAAATTATCCAGAGCATCTCATTTACGAAGTCTCCTTTATCTGAGGTATTTGGAAGTAATTTTTAACGCAGAACTGAAATGGTTGACTTTTTCTGCTCAAGCAGTTACTCTTTCTTCGTGATATTCTAGTAACACAGTGACTAATGCAGCCCACATCTGAACGGGGTGGGAGAGGACCACGACGTGGCAGAAGACACATGTGCTGCAGCAGACAGTGCCCATGGGGAATCCTCTTCTCCCTCCAGTAAATACAGGCCTGTTTGAAGACACAACTGGCTGCGTGAGCATTTTGTCTTAGAGAAGAGCCTTAAATGTTTCATGAGGAGCATATAAGCTTATAAACGTGGTATTTGTGTGAAAATCACATTTTGTTCAGCATCACGTGCATTTTACCCACTCAAATACATTGCAAGGGCTCAGCATGGCCAGCGTCATCCAAAGCTCAACTATAACATCCATCTGTCTTGCCTGGAATTAGTTTGTGTTTTATTTATTGTTTTTTTAATGCATTTTGGTGACAGGAATGAATCCGTTTTAGATGAAGGCTGGAAGTACCTTTTTTTTCCCTGCGTAATCCTGAAGTGCTTTGAAATTCGCAAACAGTCATAAAAAAAAAGGGCCAAGGAGAATTTTTTCTGATCTGGTTTTGATATAAGTGATGCGATGCAATATAAAAGAGCGTTTACAGAAAGCCCACAGTAACAGCGAAAACGTGAAGAGGTTTGATTTTAAACCCCAAAGTGTGGTGGATATATTAACCAGGAGTTGGGGAGAGGTCATGCATTCCTCACACGTAGATGCTTTCCAATCCCATCCCTGCCTGGAAAATGCCCCGATACTTTCCTCCCCCCATTCCCATGGCCAGGTAGGGGCTGCAGCGGAGGTGGCACATGCGGGGGGCCATGCCTGTGGAGAAGAGGGCTGTCCCCTGGCCATCTTGACCAAAGCCCCTGAGACCCACCACAGAACACGGGGAACAAAAATCCCAAAAGAAGGACTGAATTTCCATGCGGATGTGCGAAAGATGGATCTGGCGGCTGCTTGCTTTTCATTTATTTTCTTTGTTCTGTGTCAGAATATATTACGATACAAATCTTTCTGGCTTGCAGACGTAAAGCCTTTTTTGTGGGATAGTAGATACTTATTTCTTCATGATCCTTCAGATTCCTTTTTTTTTTTTTTTAAATTTCAGCAGATTTTTCAATATTTTGTGGTGGGGTTTTGAGTAATTCAGAGCATAAAACTGTCTAAGGAATTTTTCTTTGTAATAGTTCTTTGTGGGTTGACTTCCTGCAAACATACTTGAGTGACAGCTTCATCAAAAATGCTAGTTTCTCTTAAGTTGTGTGAAGATTAGGATGGGAGGATAAAAACCCACAAAAATTTTGAAGGCTTCACAAAAGCATTTAGAAAAATTACTGAAAATTCCCCAGTATTTTCTGGGAATTTTTTTTTTTTTTAAATGAATGTTCTACCTTTTCCCTGAAATGTATTTGTGGCTTGGACTGTGAAAGAAATTTCTCTTGCCAAAATTTTATTAGTTTGAGCATTCATAACTCCATCTACATGGAGGCAACAGGAAGAAACACCGTATCATTCCCTACAGATTGCTGCATGCTGTTGGAAACTTGGGCTTCCACCCTACTTTTGAACCTCCAGATAAGTCCTACTTCTTCCCTACTTTTTATTTCAAGTCATTTTCTTCCTCTGAAGCTTTTCATTTTTTCTCAACCTTATCTAAGATGGGCATCCCACCCATGCCCATATGCCATTTCCCCAATCATGGCAGCATCCTCCCAACCTCCTCTATTGCTATTCCACCCGTGTTTCTTTGATAGGTAAGATCTCTGAGGCTGGGATGGAAAGATTTTTATTCCAAACTTCTTTCACACTTAATCAGCCTCACAAAAAAATAAAAAAGAAAAAGAAAAATTTTTTTTGAAAAAAGCAGGATTCTTGGGAAGCTCAGTTTGGAAAACATCAGTCGCAAAACCTTGAAAGCCTCCCTCTGGCTGATAAATCATAGAATCATAGAATCATAGAATCATTAAGGTTGGAAAAGACCTCTAAGATCATCAAATCCAACCGTCAACCCAACACTACCATGCCCACTAAACCATGTCCCTAAGCGCCTCATCTACACAACTTTTAAATACTTCCAGGGATGGTGACTCCACCACTTCCCTGGGCAGCCTGTTCCAAGGCCTGACCACTCGATCAGTGAAGAAATTTTTCCTGATGTCCAGTCTAAACCTCCCCTGGCGCAACTTGAGGCCATTTCCTCTCGTCCTATCTGACAGTGAACAGTGTCACCAGGGGGACAGCTCCCGTTCCACGTGGGCCCCGGCAGTGATGGCAGGGACAGAGCAGGTACCTGGCTTCCTTCAGGACAGGGATGCCCAAGCACAACCTACAGCAGATGTGTTCCCATTGCAGCCAGAAGCCACCCTTAGAATAGGATCCAAGCAAAGGTGCTATTTGCTTTGCCATGCTATCTCATATAAACCACTTGGATTTGCTCTAGGAATAACAAAAATGCCTTGCTACTTTGTTTGCATTTTATTCATTCACAGCTAGGCTTTCCAAGAGCTCAGAAGCGTGGGCACACAGATGCTGCTCTGCAGTCAGCCAAGCATTTGGCTGTCAGAATAAAATTCAACCTACACTCAATGCCTACAAGGAAAGAAAAATAAGGAAACCCATCTAGATTAACTGGCTCATTCAGTGTCCCACAAGTTTTCATTCACAGCTTTTGCTGCCAGCATTGCACCGTTACAAATTGAATGGTTCAAAGCTTTGTTTCTCCAGAGGCTTTTTCGTTCATATAAAATACATGTTATTGCAATGCATCCCCATGGCACCATGCCAGCCAAGATCAGCCATCTGCACACACCAGAGCAAGAAACTCACTTGTGCTTAGCCAAAAAGAAGGGGAAAAAAGTTCATTCATGGACCACACAGTGTTAAGTAGAGGTACAAGTGCTCTATCTGTCCTGGAAGCCTGCTCAGGGTCACCTCCAAACCTCAGCAGGATCCAGGCCACCTGCCTTAGCTCGAATCTGTCCTACACGCTGCTGCAATTTTCCCCAGCTGTCCCAAAAGCCAAAGCAACCCCCCCACTCCGCACACGAGTGCCTCTTCCACTGGCAAAACCAGATTTCTGGGCTCAGGTCTCTACAGAGAGACCAAACCTGACTCCGCTTTTCCCAGCAGCTGCCTGCTCCTGTTACACAATTTGCACCTTGCTCCCTTTCCTCATGTCATGCATGAAAACCTAGAAAACAAAACCACCGTGATTTTATAAACAACGTGGGGAAAAAAAACCAAAACCAAAGCAGAGAGCTCACGCGGCACATCCCATCCATGTCTTGCCCAATCATTTTTGCAAGACGTTATTTCTTTACACCCTAAAACGCTCTATGTGCATCTCCCCACATCTATCAAAATCTGCCTGTGCAGACCAGCACTGGGGAGAAACCCCTTACTGGACACATTGGGGGTGAGCAGGGGAGGGATTTCCACCCTCCTTCACTGAGCGTGTAAAATACTTGATTACTGATATAAAGCGATAGGAAATTACATCCCCACTGTAACAAAACCCAAGCACCATGTTGCAGACCCATGAGCATTTACCCTGTTCCTGCTCTGGGCTTACTGCTGCTACGCACTGTTGTTCATCTACCAGCAACCTCCACTCCCACTTGAAAAAACATAGCGTAACATTTAACAAAAAAAGCATTCCACATACACAAACACATGTTTCTCTGTAAATATTTAGAGAACATGTGAATCCTCAAGAGAGCGGGGCAAAGTGGTGAGAGCGTCAGCAATCGCTCTTACTGCTTTCCAAACCCCAAACACTAACAGTTACGGTCTTTCTCCACCTCTCTCCTGCAAGGAGTGTTTCTTCTTGCAGTAGCCCCTGTGCATCCCATTGCCATGGCGCGGGGATGCTTGACACTATGTGCTTGACACGTTGCACTCCGCTTGACACTTTATGAGACTTTTAAAACAGCAGGTGTGCAAGATGCAACCCCGGGTCAGTCAGTGGGGATGAGAGGCTCCGTCCAGTCAAACGAAACAAAACAAAACAAAAGAAAAACGCTCTTTTTCATGGCTTGCAGCTGGTCATGAAAAGGCCGGAGCGCTGGAGCCCTCCCTAACCTCGGGGCTGCCGGGGTCTTCTGCGGGCGTGAAAAGGCCGGAGCGCTGGAGCCCTCCCTAACCTCGGGGCTGCCGGGGTCTTCTGCGGGCCAGCCCGCCTCTGTCTCCATGGAAGTGCTTATCAAGTGGAAGGAAGTTATAATAAAATTTACTGCAGTTCCACAAAGTACCACTGTTTGTGTGTTATTAATCACTTACACGGGTCCCCGTCAGAGGAAATGGCAGCCCCAACAGTGATTTATACGCTATTTAGATAACCTGAGGAGAGCGCGTTACGAGCTCCGCGCCCGGGCTGTCGTCCACCGAGGGGTGCCCCCTCCTCCAAACGCCCGGGGGTCCCCTCGGACCCTCCCTTTCACCTTCAAAGCCACCGCGCGCCTTATCAGGGCCACCGCCAAAGCAGGCGCTTTCCAGACGCGTCCAAACGCAGCAGCTTTGCCCATTGCTGGGAGATCAAACAGTCCCTCCTGCCTGCAAACAAAAAATCTGGCTGGAAAACAAAGTGGCCGTCCCCCGCCTCGAGTCCCGAGGGACAGCAAGTGCAGGCGGACAGCAATGCTGCTGCTCCCACCCGGTGCTGAGCCCTTGCAGGGCAGTGCCCAGTGCAGGTCCCATCCCCTGGCCCCCCCAGCATGGGAAAATCCCATTGGGATGTTCATTTTGCAGCAGAAAAATAGGGATGTTAGTGTTCTTTCCAAAAGAGAGAGACATTTGCATAACTTATGTTTTTTAAAATAACTTTTTATTTTAAAATAAGGCTTCAGCGAGCCTGGGGTGCAATATGCTCAGGCAGCAGAAGGTGTTTGGGTTGCAAGTGTTTCTGCAGCACTGCCCTGGGCTCCAGCAGAGCCCCACCGCCGCTGAGCCCCCCGCGATGCAGGGGAGGACGGTGCGAAGGGCCCGGAGAAGGGAGCCTGCTCTGTTTGCTGGCACCAAGACCCAGGCTAACCACGTTGTAGCACTCCTTTTCTCCTCCTGATCGTTCCTCCAGCAAAGCTTTTCCCACTCATCATCCTTCACCCTCCATTTGGGGTGCTCTGGCTGCTGCTTCATCCTGTAGGATGAGATCTTCCTCTGTGGTCCATTCTTGGATGCACACGAAAGGACTCACAGGACTCAACCCTGCCTGGTCTGAGCTGTGGGCTGGATGTGTCTCGCTCTTTCTCCAAGAAGCTGCAAAACTTCTGTTTCTCCCCGCCTTGCCTTGCTTTCTCGTTTTGGTAACTTCAGAGAAGCAGGAAGGCCCGATTTCATTTGCTCGGTCTAAACCAAAACATTCTTCTGCACAGAAAAGCCCTCAAATCTCTCTTTCCATCCTGATTTTTTTTTTCCCCCTGTGATGTGGAAGTTTATGTATCCTTGAAAAATCCACGTCCCTGTTTCTGAGGGAGCCTAACGGAAGTGGTTCGGGGGGATATGGCAGCAGCACGGCTCGTCTCTGTTTCAGTAGAAGGGTTGTTTTCCTTGCCCCTAATCTCTTCTGCGTATCGCATTTCCTCTCTGTTTCATAAATGAACAAATTTACTGTAATCATTAGAGTTTTACTCCAAAATTAAAGGTAGGCTAATACAAAACTATGCACATATTAACTTTTACTTTGCTTTTGTTAAGTCAGATGTTTCTTAATCAAAACCATACTTTTTGCAAAGTCTGGTGATTTTAGGCACCTTTTAAAAAAAAGGGAAAAAAAAGGAGTTAACCTTCCATTAAATATTAACCTTTCTTCATCATAAACAACTCAGCTCTAGATCAATGGTGCTGACATTTGCTTTCGCAAATGCAAGTGTTTGTTTCTGTCTTTTTGTAAACAGAGGTAATGCCTTCGTGGCCTTTTCATTTTAGTTGACATTGAGAAACACACAGGATAAAGACACGACCCAGAAAGCTCTGGCTGCAGAGTTGGCTCTTTTGGAGAGGCTCAGGGTCCCACGCTAAGGGTGGCTCTGAGGTTCAAGCAGAGCTCCACGGATTAGAGTGCTTGAAATCCAGAAACTTTCTCAGAAGTTTATTTGGAAAACCCAGATCTGACATTTTGGCCTCTGCAGCCTTCAGCTGGTGACGCAGAAATGCTGCCACGTGCTGCAGGTTTCAGCCAAGCCCCAGGCCAGCTCAGGACTCAGGACTATACATTCGGTGGGGCAGATGCCCTCTCTTCTGCCTGGATGATGTAAACCATCATTGCCAAGAAGCAACAGAGGCTGGAGACAAGTATTGGAGAGGAAAAGGCCATCCTGACTTGCAAGTATGCTGCATCCAGCAAGGGACTGTTCTCTATGTGCAACGCGGGTCTCTCCTTCCCATATTACACCTTTCAGTCCCGTTAGGATGACTTGGATCTCATCGGAGACTTTAAACAATATTAGATGCCTGTGTTCATCTGAAATGATCCCTTATTTTCCCTGGATTTGCAGCTTCCCATGTATTAAGTCCTGTTCAAAACCCCAGTCGCTTCTGCATCTTTTGGAGCCACAATGCCTTTCTAAAGCATGACCCCACGCAGAGGCAAGTGCAGATCCCCTCAGACCCAGCTGGCAGGACTTGTATTTCAGCTTGGCAACACATCAGAAAGCCCTTCCCCAAAGCGGTGGCCTCCGTGGCATCGGTGCTATTTCATTTTCCTACTCTGGAAGCACCGAGGGTCCCCAAACAGGACAACTGCCCCGTCGCGTTCGGTATCGCACATCCATGGGTCTGAAAGCACGGATTTCTTCTTAGCTCCTCCGCACGGTACAAGTGCTGTATTTGCTGTAGCTTCTTTTGCCCTAGTCGGGTCACAGGAAAGGGAAGACAAACACTGCAAGGTGAAACGTGTCCTCAGGTGGGTCAGGTCCAGCAGCAATAGGGTCAACGTGGAAATATGGGAGGATGCCAGCACTAAGTGAAAGGTTCCCTTCCCATTCCCCCAAAACCTACCACAAAAGCTTTCAGCTGCATGCATTTCATCGCTCTCGAATTTAGGGTTTGCACCTGAGGCTGTTGATACCAATCCCACTTCTTCCCACTTTTCCCCACTATCCCATGCTGGAGCTCTGAGCTGTCTGAAGCAAGCATTAAAACTGCCAGAGAAAGGATTTAACAGCCTAGGAGACCTTACCCAGCCATGGCATCCCTGTCTCTGCTTCAACCACAAGCTCCCACACTGGCCACAGGGCTAAAAATAAATTAGTGCTATTTAAATCAGAAAGCAAGATGTACTTTTTCGCTCGTCTTGCAGGTTTGAGGAGTCGCAGCTAAAATAACTGATTTTTTTTGTTGTTTTCCTCAGCTTATTTTAATCCTTATACGGAGAAGTTATGAAATTGTGGTAGCACATTTATTTACTCAAAGTGTTCATTCAGAAGCAGCAGACCATTGAAACCCACAATTTTACTCATGAAGCAATCCCCCTCCGAACAGAAGCACCAGTTTCATGCTCATAACTAACAACAGTAGAGAAAGAAGAAAAGTCTAAATAAGATGGAGAGAGAGGGTTCAATAACAAACACAGCTCGCTTTTCAAAACAGCCTTACAAAAATGCTGTTTGTACCACAGATCTCAGCTGGACAATACGAGGAATGTCAGGAATCTCATTTCTAGAGTCCAGTCTTTGGGGAAAAGGCAGTTTTTAAGAAATACCCGATGATACAATCCTGAAAACAGTTATATAAATCACAGCTGACGCAGCCCAGAAAACAGCTACTTTGGAGCTCCAGCAACTGTGGCAAGCTGTGCACGTATCTGTTGGTCTGTGTCTTACAGGACAGTTTATTCCAAGACTTTATAAGTCTCTTAAACCACTCTTCAACCCAACACGTGGGAGGAAGGTGTTTGTGCCTGAGCTCTTATGTCAGTGAGCTCATTTGGATGGAGCACCATACATGAGAGAAAAATAACATTTTTGCGGTAGTAACTATAACGTATTTACATCAATGCGAAAAATGTTTACTTCTCCTTCCTAAGAGTGTGGCAAGCACAAATGACCTGCCCACGGTGATGTAGGACGGTACGAGTGATTTGTGACATGCCAATGTCCTCGGCGGCAGCAGTTTGATCCTGTTCTGAATCAGCGTTTCTAAAAAGCTTTATGGACCTGAAAGCCTTTCTGAAGCGGGGGGAAGCTGGGAGGTTTGCCCCCAACCCACACCCTCCTGGAGGAACTAGGAGCTCTCATCTGCTAGGCTGATATGACCCAGTAACGATTTCTCGCCAGGCTTTCCTTCATATTTTTATCTCCCCACTTCATTTTCCTCCTCAGCACACAATAGCTGCTTTTCTGCACCGACTCATCGCCACGTTCCCCTGGGGCGGCAGCGAGCGCTGTCCCACCTTCACCAGCATCGCTGACAACCAGCGGAGGACATAAACTGCAGGAACTCAGCCCGATTTCCCCCATGGCATTTCCTAATTGGCAGCACCAAGCGGCAGAGATGTAAAGGCATCCCCTGCCCACGTGGGATCAACTGCATCTCTAGACTCGCTGCATCAGCAAGGTATCAAAGGAGACATCCAAAGTGAATCTCCAGACCTGCTGGATGTAAACCTCTGTTCGTTATGTGCCTGTGATGCAGAGCAGAGACATGACACAGGAGCTTCCTGAGGATGGATGGGCTAATTAACACACTGGCTGTCTCTGGGGAGCTGCTTGGAAGGAGCTGGCTTAGAGGATGGAGGCTAGATGGGCAGGCAGGGAGTCTGTGCGCTTCTTTGACATGCTGCAGTAGCGATTTTTTTGGTGAAAAATGATGACAGCTTTGGAAGCTGAAGGATCAGCCCAGGGAAGGGAGAGAGATCTAAAGTAAATTGGAACCGTGTCTGCACCGGCATGCCAGCGCTGCCAGGCACCCCGAGGGGAGGCAACTCTTGGAGCCCCATCTCCTTCCTGGAGGAGGGGATGGGCTGGCCACAAAGCCACCTTCCCCTCTTCATCTGTAACCCTGTGACAGAGCAGGGAGCAGAGGGAAAACCAGCATGGTCTCCAGACACATCTCATGTCTACCGAATGCTACGGACCTGTTCCCTTGCTCCGTCATTAGCTCTGCATGGACAGCCTCCATGTCCACCTTGGTGGTACTCAAGTTCTTCCTCCCTCCCCCAAGCTCACCAGCTGCAGGACATTGGGGTGTCTCAGCCGGTGCTGCCCCATATCCGCAGTCAGAGTTTGGCCCTGCTACCCACAGCGGCAGTGGCTAAATTCCCCTCAACCAAGTGTTGCCCTAAGTGATTAACCAGACAAACACCACCCTACAGCGGACCAGCTGGATGGGTGACTTGAAAGCAGTTTTGCTCATGACATGCTTGGACTCTGCCTGGTGAGAGCGAAGGGTGAAGCTAAAAACATCATTCACCAGAAAGCACATTTTTGCATTTCAAAGAAAAAACAATTTTACTTGCTAATAAATGATTTGTTTATTTACCCTTTCCTCCCAGAGAATGGTTTCATGGCTGCAAGTCCAGATAACTTATGCTTCTATTTAACTCGCGTGTGACTTCGAGGTCATCCATTCAGGGAAGTGTAGTATTTCTTACGATGGTATGGAACAAAAATAGGCTGGACGCTTGCCAGATGGGAGGTTTGTATCTCCCCGCTCAGAAGACACCCCAGTGGCAGTCTGGCTGGTGGCCACGCGGAGCGGAGAGGTCAGGGGCCATCCATCAGGTTGGGTCCTTTCTGGGTGAGCAGAGCTGAGTAAATAAGTAGTTAAGTCGCCTGCTCCATCCCTGGAATTGGAAAAGCCATTGGGAGTGGTGGTTTTTTGCCGTGCAGTACAGCACAAACTGTCAGCCAGTTTTTGTTTGCTAATGTAGCCCAACAAGCGACTGGTGGATAAATTTAATCGGTCTGAGAAGACGCAATTCCTGGATAGGTTTTGAGATATGCCCAACGGTGAACCCGTTTCCCTGGACTGCTTCAAGCATTGGGGTTTGGTTTGTTTGCTTCCCCTTTGTTTTGTTTTTAACACAGAGCAGACCTCATTTATTGTAACAGGAAAACCGAGAGCTCTATTAAAGTTGTGATTATGCTATTGCCAAGTATTTGGGATGCTAGAGTTGGGATTTTTTTCAGTAAGAAAAACCTCCCTGCTCCCCTTCACAGGTAAACCTGTTAAGCACTTTTCAAAGGTCAATTTTCCTTCCAGTTCCCGTCGTGTCAGAAACATTTGTTTCATATGTTGGTAATTTTCAGATGAAAACAATAATATCTCAGTGATTCAGAACTGAAGCACCCATATTCAGGTTTTCAATAGAAAACAAAATTTTCCAATGAGCCTCTTCAGTTTCTTCTGGAGCTCCAACCGTTGCCCAAAGAGAAGACTGCAGTGCTACAGATGCCGTCTAATTAATCCTCTTTGCACCTTCGGTCTATAGAAGGTATTAACCTCAATTTACAGATCAGAAAAATGAGACAGGAGGGAGCTGAGTGACAGCTGAATGAACACATTGCTTCACTCAGCCAAGGATTACAACTCGTGAACCCCTGGTTCCCAATTCCCTAATTAGTAAACTACATAGCTCCTCCAATGGACCAGAAATTAATATTTTGAATAAAGCAAAATATTTTCCTTCAGATGTTTGGGTTCCTGCACAACATCTTGCTACTGAAGGTGATTACGAGCCCTGCTTCTGACACCGTCACCTCTCCTGGTTTTGTTAATGACAAATTCATCTTCAGGGAGGAAATATCTGCTGTCACACCACGTCATAGGAGGAAGCATTACAGAAATGTAACTATTCAGCAACCTTCGGGGGATCTGGCTGTGCTGGGGGCTGCTCTTCACGTGCTGTTTACAGCTCCCATGCTCGGTTTTATTTGCTGAGTGTTTAGGTCTTGGTGCCAATGGAAACCCAGTTTCATCAACAGTTTTTTCTGGCATGAGAACATTAATTTGATTAAACATCAATTCAAATCACCTCTGTGAAGATCTAGAGTGTTGTATAACTCTAACAAGTGAAAACCAACCCTTCTCTGTGATGCCATAGTTGTTCGCATACATTGCATGCAAACAGCATGCCTTGGTATGGGCAACAAACCCTGCCAGGAGAAACCCCGGTGACTCCAAGGCATTGCCCCATGACAGCTGTTTCATTATTGCATCTTTTCTAATAGTCTAGAAGAACAGATCACAGTGCCACAGAGAAGCTTGTGTATTTATGGCCACATCCTACCTACCCATACCCCTTGAATATTTCCTATCTATGCACTTTTAAATCTCAAACTTTCACAGGCATTTTGGGTTTAACAAAGCAGTTTGCACATCTTCCAGAAGAAAGTTTTTTGGTTTGGGGTTTTTTTCCACTGGAAAAGAAACTATTCTATAAAAATCTATAAGCTTCACAAATTTTGTATCAAAAAGATATCTCCTCTACAAAAAGTATTCTGATTTTCCTGAAATGGAAGGGTTGACATTACTCTGACTGGCACATTTCAACTTTCTCTTTTAATTTGCAATACAATGATATAATTTTAGAGAAGTGAAAAACACTTTCATTAGTGAAAAAAATCAGTTTAATTTTGGTTTTGAGATTTTCTTCCCCTTTTTGTTTTCTTTCCTGTAATTCCAGAATGTGTTTTCTCTAATTTCAGATTTTTTCCATAAATAACAAATCCGATTCCTGCCCTGCTCTATTGCACCCTCTATGCAGGGTCCTCCCAGGAATGGCATGCCTCAAGGATTAAAGAGATATAATGTTTGTAGAGAGATGAAGATTAAGTTCACTCAGTTCTTAGACCTCATGCCGGCTCGGAGCACAAGACTGAATTTCACTCTGTATGAGTTATCACAACTGAAACTGCTCTTTGGTGGAAACCACTATGCAACCATCCATTTGCAGTTGTAAAAGTCAATATATTTAAGCCTGCAGTGCATAACAATGACCCCTATGGATCCTCCAACGTTTTTCTTGGATCTGTATAAGCCTGTTTTTAATATATTACTCATCTAAATTGTTCCTGGGACTTGATTATTTGCTGGAGTTAAAATATCCAATCTTAAAAGATTTTTAAACATGTGCACGCTGAATTCCCCTCTGCAATAAGCTTCATTTAGCTCAACTAAAACTGCCGTGCCATAAAAAAATGCTTTAAAAAATCTCAAACTAACTGCTCTCCTGGTTGGTGGAAGCTCCCCAGGCAGGATTCCTTAGTGATGATAATCTCTGGTTTTGGCTGGCTCTGTTTGGTCCCTGGAAGAATAAAATCCAGTTTTCACTGAGCTGCATATTGAGGTGAAAACAGAGGGCACAGCCATCCCCTCTCCCCTGCAGCGTCCTTCCCCATAGTACATGGATACTGGATGTTCCCCAAGGAAAAAAAATGTGGCAAGCCAAGCGACCTACAAAACAATATTGATTTATGCTCTGTCTCTGAAAAGCGTATGAAATCACCCTCGTTTGCATGCGCAAGTGCTCGCTGCATTCCTTCCCGTCACCGGGGCCATGGAGAGCCCTCCTCGGTATTCAAAGGCAAATGGCTGCACATCCAGCCCAGCGCAGGGTCCGTCCCTTTGTAACCATCAACTTCTGGGGCAAAGCCTGCTGAATTCAAAAGCAGATCAAAGACTGTTCAGCCTTTGCCTGGTTTGCTTTCTAAGTCCCAGCTCCTTTTCATGATCCTGGTGTAAATTAGGGGTGAGTCTATTGAAGGAGATGAAGTTATAGGAGAAAAGAACTGGGCCAAAAAAACCCCAACAAAAAACACTGCACAGAGTACAGCAGGCAACTTTTCCTTCTCTGTTTCTTCCGCAAAGAAGGAGAACTGGGTCATCTCGAAAATAACTGCACAGAGCCCAGCATTTTCCCCCTCCTCTCCTTTTCTATGTGGAAGGGCAATTGGGCAATCATGCGAACAACTGCATAACGTTCAGCAAAAGGTGTGGGGGGTTTTTTTCCTCCTCCTCCTCCTCTGAATAATCTTCCCTTTTGCTCTACAGTAATGAATATTAACAGGATGATTCTGGTGTGTTTTCAGAGGGTTAGGATGGTGTTCAGAGGAAGTGCCAAACATTTATTTCTAAAACTTGAAGTTTTGCAAATTGTTCTCCTTTGTGACTCTGAAGTCTGGGGGGAAACACCCTAATTTATGTATCTTTGATTGATTTTTGTGGAAATTCAGAATGTCTTTATCTCAGCCACATGGTCAGATTTCTGTGGTTTTGGCCACAGAGCCTCCCTACAGTTTCAACAACTTGATATCCAGAATGAATAAATCTGATACGTGCATGCTTTTACAACCCCCTTGTCTTATTCCCCCCCGGGAAAAATATCATCTGCCCTATTGTTGACTGCTTGGATTTACCCCCACAATATCCCTCCCATCAACGTGTGATTAATCACCCTACTCCAGCAGGCACCTCTCAGGAACTCGAGACCTTTTACAAGCCTTAATTAAGCCTTGCAACATCCCTGTAAAATAGGTTGAAGCTGAGGTTAAATGATTTGCCTGAGGTGACAGAGCAAATCAGAAGCAGGGATAGAAATAAGAAGGAAAGTTGCTGCTTCTGACGCGTGTGCGTGGCTCCCAGGATCAATGCAAGATACCAAAGTCTTTATATTTTTGGAGATAAGGTGCCATAGCCACAAAAGCCATGGCAGCCATGCAGTGAGGCTTCCCCAGCTCTCACCCACCACACAAATTTGCCTCGATCCCTTCAGCCTGGGCTTCCCCTGCAAACCCAGCCTCTCTCCCTCGCCCGTGGTCCATGTTTGCAGTTCCCTAACCTACTACTTGTACAAGCTTTAACTGCCTGTAAACTGGCAGCGGAGTCCTGCCCCAGAGCTAACTATCTTTCACGAGCCAGCTTTCCCCATTTGACGCCCAAATTGAAGTCAGACCCTTGACACTTGGCACATCATCAATTCTAGAGAGCGAGCGGGGAATCAGAGCCAGGTGTGAGGATGCTGGGGTCCGAGCAACCATCTCACCGCCTCTGCAATCCAAGGGAAATCACATCAAGGAGGGTGAATCCGGTGAAGCCTTCTGGGAGGCAAAAGTAGCAAAGGGGGGAAAAATTGCAAAACTTTTTTCATAGCCTGGGAGCTCCTGCCACCTTGCCAGGAATCTTTGAGTGGGACCACTTATTTCCTAGACTCAGGAATTAGAGTGTCTCATGCAGGTGGTGGTGGTGTGCATGTCCATGTGCTCACTTCTTCCTCTCCACGAAGTTATGAAACACAATGTGGGTTTCTGAGGTTGGTTTGTTTCTTTTTTTTCTTCCCAAGAAAAATCTTTGCTTTGTTTTTTCTTAATTTGCCCCAGATTTTCATGGCAGACTCCCACACTAAACAAACAAACCAGCAACCCAAAATCAATGTTCTCTCAGCTGGTTTAGTGGTTTCCTCAATGACCCAGCAGCAAAAGCAGACTGGCAGGGGCAGGGAGAGCTCCCCGTGGTACCCACCAAAGCGGGCTCCCTTGGGAAGGATAAATACCCATGTCCCTTTTCCTTGGGGAACAGGGTTCCCCTAATCTTCTCTCTGCCACTTGCACAGCTCCTTCAATGTATTCTTAAAGGTCATCCAAGGAGACATTATTCCTAGAAAGTTCCTCCTCTTGCAGGGCTTTACATCTCCTCTCACAACCTTTGCCCAGCTTGGCACAATACTGAATAAATAAAATTTAACCAATACTGTGAGGAAATGATGGTCTGAGACCCTCATGCACACTCTGCCACTCGGAGGGTGGCTATGGTGGATGGCAATTCAGCCACGGGCAGCGTTGTGTGGGAAGAAGTAAGAGCATCAGCCCCGTTCAACATTACTGAAAGCTTTAATGAAACATGAGAATAAGCAAAGCCAGCAGACCCCTACTTCTGTTCAGCATCTGTCTTACCTATTTTCCTGGGGGCCAGCTCAGATTTTTGGCATATATCTAGGCTGAGGGGCATCCCAGGGACATCCTGACAAAGAGTTTAATTATTCATACAGAAAATACTACCCACTGCCTGATGCCCCTGTGACACAGGACCTCTCCAGCCAAGTGGCCTGGTCTGCCACGTGTCCCTGGAGACAGTCCCTGAAGCATGCCAGCTGATGGGGACAGAAGGCTGGTAGAGCTGGTGGCCCCACGCAGCATCCCCAGGGACACTCTTGCGTGCCTGTCCATGCGGGCTACTCCCAGGAACAGCTTGTCTCCAGGTTTGCTCTGCTCACACCATGGTATAAACATCTGGGCAAGTGGCATACCGCAGCGCTCAGGCATCTTCGCCTCGAGAGGTCCCCTGGGAGCCACAGCAAAAATATTCCTCTTCCTTCTTGACTTCTGCTCCGCAGTTGGATCAGCCACCCTGTCACACACATGCTGTGCACAATCAGCACATGAATCCCGGCGTCTCAGACCATCCCTGTCCGATGCTCTCGGTCTGGAAGTTGTTAATACACAAGGTGCCAGGAAATGGTGCTAAAAATACGCTGCATGGTTCCTCCGTAGAACATGCCATGCCTTACACGTGGCTTTTTCAGTGTGGTTCTTCAGATCAGCCCTTAACAGAACATGGTAATTTTTTCCTGCACCTATTTCAACATCCCAAACAGAGCCACGGGCAATGGGTGGGTTGCTCCCCCATCCTCTTGCAAGGCCAGCGTTCCCAGCTCCCTCAGTCCTTCTGGCAGGTTTTGCAACATTTGGCTATTTTGAAACCCTAGGATAAATTTCCAGGCCTGTGTTTACAGCAAAAGGGTTGAAAACACGGATCCTAAACCCCGGAAGACAAATAGACACAACTCTAGTTGCAATGTTATTCTAATCCCAACAATTTTAATTAAGTACTTGGGTTCTCGACAGGATTGTGCTTTTTTTCCTGCCTTTCGGAAACACTTCCAGAAATACAAATAGTCTCAACAGTTGGCGATGAAAATGGGAAATCAAAAAGTGCACAGAAAATGCTAATTAAAATGGAACCAAATTGCCGAAAGCTCAGCATTTTCCCTGCCACGCTCCCCTGTCTGGCTTTCCATGCTGCAACGGGAGCTGGGCAGGCAGCATCCTAGGGCTGAGACTTTGGGAACAGAGACTATTCCTGTTTCAGACACCCAAAGGTGCAAGTCAGAAAGTCCCTCCTGCATGGATCCGATTACCCCCTGGCTGGGGTAGGGCCACAGGCTGCAAGGACTCTCGCACCATGCATTTCCATAGGTCGCTGTTGCAGCTATCAACTGAGTAAAATAGCACTTGTTCCACAAAAAGCAGCCACGAAACAGTTAATCCCAATTAGTTCAAAACAGCAGATATCATTCTTTATATTTTGGCAGTTCTCGTTTTGAAGGAAAAAATATGTTTGTGTTCTTGGAGTCAGTCTGAACAATAAAATCGGATGCCAATTTTCTGGTCTAAATTAGGTGAAAGACCAGACTTTTTATCGTATGTGTGTGTCTGCGTGTGCTGTTCTGTTACATGTTTATTTTACTCCTCTGTATATTTACCACCGAAATCACAGGCTGCCCAGAGCATGCCGCAGCGTGGCAGAGAAACACGACAGCCCATTTCATTTACTAAGGTTGGAAATTGAACCTGGCACCAGGAAAACACGAGATGCTATCAATTGCAAAAGGAGATATTGCCAAAAGATAAACATAATAAAGTCAGTCATTGTCAGCATATCAAGTGAAAGCCTTTCCAGGGTGTATGAATAAGGGTTTTAAACTTTTGCACTGGTTGAAGTGTTTTCATGTCCGATTTCAGCGTGCGCTGAAAAACATCCAAACCCCGGGCTTCAAAGAGGCTAAAATCAAAAGGATTAATGAGTGGTAAAATGCCATGGGAAAAAAAAAAAATGAGGCTGGCACATCTTCCATGGGACATTGTCCATTGTGAGCCCAGAGCTGAGGTGCAGGCAGCATTGCCTCCCATCAAAGGGGAGGGAAAAGAAAATGCAAGTAAAATAAGCACGCTTTCAGCTCCGCTCCACACGCTGTTCCCATCTGCCGAGATCAGCTACAGGAGCCCAACCAGGGGAAAGCGATGCCATGTTACCACCTCTCTGCTGGGCAGGTCTCGCACCCCGCAGACACCGCGGCCGGCATGCAGCGTGCCTGTCGACACAGGGCACAACCCAACCTGCGTGATCCACTCGGGAAGGCTCCAGTACCCATACTTCTCTTTCCATGCAAGTGAAGTTTTCATAACCTTGTTTTCATCATTCATTTTCTTCAGATGTCACTAATTTTCAGGACAGGCAAGAGGATGCCAGACTCGCAGTCAGCACAGACGCCGGCACGCAACGGAGAAACTATTTCTGCAGCGGAGCAGAAGATACAATGCAACCCAGCCAAAATGTGCCTGATTAATCAGCCAAATCAGCCAGCGGCAACTCTGCTCACAGCACGATGCTCCCCATCCAAAATCCCTCCAAGCCCCATTCTCTGGTCATCAGCGGAGGTGCACAGTTATGGGGAGAGCTTGCTGACATCTGTTTTGTGCTCACTTAACTAGGAGAGCGCCTTGGATGTTCTATCTCTGACACCCCGTTTACCTCCTTCCACTTGTTTTCACAACACTAGAGGGAGACAGGATTCAAATAAGGTTTTGCAATCAGAAACCAGTATTTATCAATGACAGAAAACATCCAGAAATGCTCGCAGAGCCCAATGCACCCAGGAGAAAGTAGGTGCCACCTCCGAGCACTGCCAGCTGCAGCCTAAGCAGACCCTTTGCAAAAGGTATTCAAAAGCATTTTGGGCATTTTACTCAAGAAATGCACATAAAACAGATAAAATTTGAGCACAGGCTTAAATTTAAGCACATACTTAAGAGCTTTCTGGCACAAGGGCCCAACCGAGGATTAAGAGCCACACACCATATTACTTTTAATTGAGCTACTGTCTTCCCATATGTTTTTCCCTGGGGAGATCAGTGGCTGGCTTATGAGTTCAAGTAACAACATCAGTTAAAAGAGTATTCGAACAATTGCGGTTGGCAGTTCTCTGAATAATATGAATGTTATAGAGTGTCGGAAAATGTCATATCATCAATTTTCTGGTTTCCTGCACTCATTGCTTTTGATCTCCACTAAAAGATTTATTGAATGGTTTTCATTTTTATGTTAACCTAGTCCAAATTACACTGATTGAGAGCTGGGATTTTTTTTTTTTTAAACATACAAAGAGAGATTTTTAAAGCTAGGCTTTTGATTCCTTCCAGTTTTTATTGTTTGAAGCAAAGAGCTGTTTTGGCAGGTTTATGAGATGGCGTCTGTTTTGCTGACAGACATGCCTGATAGATTGCTTGTTCAAGTTTTATTTTTGGAGCCATTGCCGTGTTATCTGCATTTGAAAAACAATTTACTCTGATTAAAATTTAAATCAAATATATGGAAATATCAGCCTTGCTTACAATCAGATCTTAAATCTATCCTGTTGAGCATCTTTTCCTCATCGTGGGTGAAATGCAACACAGAAGAAAGTGATTCCTTCCCCTCCAGCAATGCCCACACTCAGTCATTATTGCTTACAAATGAGGAATAATTCCTCCCCACGAGCCCTGCAATGCCTTGAAAAGTGAATAAGGACATTTCTTGTACTGCTTGGCTAACCTAAACATGCTATTGATGAGTGTAAAATTAAAATATTCCTTAAAAAATAAAGTTATAGCAGCCAGGACATTTGACTTAGATGATTTCCTGCAGCAGTGAATTTTAGAGTGACCACAGCGTACATGAAGGATTATTTCCTTTCATTTGTCATGGGTATTTAATCATTTGTAGCCTTTGAGCTCTGCCTAGGGATCATATTCCAGGAATTTGTTGTTGTTTAATAAGACTGTTTTCACTAACCTGTGCCACACCGTAAGTTTTGCGTGAGTTAGAAAGAGAAATAAAACTGCAAACTTTTAGGGCCGACACCTCTATGCAACACAGTTTGCAAGTCAGTGCTCTTGCTTCAGTTTTAAATGATACCATTTGCCACCCTCCGAGATCTTACAATCCCATTTTATTCTCTGTTAAAAGAAGGAAAAAAAATGGATCTTTCATTTAAGCTACATAAAATAGAGATGCCTCGTGTGATGCATCGAGAGCTTCAGTGGCA
>NW_009221214.1:0-7405 GCF_000690835.1 Fulmarus glacialis | reverse complement strand
GGGTGTGGTGGGTGGGGGGGGGGGGAAAGCCCATTTTCCTCCACGGCTCTTTGCTGTTAGACAGCCCAAACATGTTAATTCAATGAACCACGTTCACCCCTGCAAAGTCCATCTGTGACAGTACTGATGAGCTTGGCCTTGCTGATGCTTCTTGAAATAGCCTCCAGCCCCAAAATAGCCCACACGCACCACGGCACCATTTCCCGAGTGTGAATCGCAGGGACGAGGCGGGCAGGGAAATCTGTGGCAGCTCATGACTGAACATCAGATTTGAGGATGGTCCAATTTTCTATAAATATGGCTAAACAAGGCAGAGTGTCCCTCCTCTCCCTCTCTGCATTCTTGTTTTCCCTTCTATCTCAGCTGAATTTTCCTACCAGCTTCCTGAAAACACTTCCCCATTTCACACCGTAAACATCCTCCGCTTTTATTTGACCAACGCTTCCTACACTGCGAGGCCTTCCGCCTGGCTCCTCCAGAGCTCCTTCTATGTTTCCCCTATCTTTGATATCTCAATAATAAATGAAAAACAACCTTTCCTGTGCTTGGTACTGGCATGCTTTCAGCATTTTTTTTTTTCCTCGCCCCCCCACTAAGCGGTGAGTGCAGGCCATTTCCCGCCCGGGTTAGCCAACAGCCTGCTTTGCAAGAGGTAGCAATGGAAGTGGAAGGAGAGGAGGAGCTCCCAAATCAAGGGCAGAAGGAGCATCATGTTCAGAGGGAGCTGACATGGTGCTGGGGGTTGCTCTTGCACTGCGAGGATCCCTCCAGACCCACATCAGGGGAGGTGCACGGGGAGTGGCACTGTCCTCTGCCAGAAGATGGAAGGTCACAGCCACCCTGGTCTCCATGAGGAGCGCTCCCTCCGAGCCACACGCTGCTGTCCTCAGATAACCTCCTCCTCCTCCTCTGCTGGGGAATTCCCAGAGCTCAAGCCAAGGCCAGCTGAAGGCGAGAGACGTTGTTTGTGTTGACTTCAGCAGCCTTGGACAAGGCTTTCTAGAAGAAGAGTTTCCTGGAGAGCCAGCGCTGATGGACGGAGAGATGCTTCCTCAGGAGACATGCTGCTGCCACCCAGGTAAGGTGCAACCTTCGTGCTGTCTCTTCCTCCTATGGAGAGCTTTAGCCACTGATGGAGACTGACCATGCCTTATCATATTATTGCCTTTTCTCAACTTTTTATTTTGCCACTCAGTAACAGATGAACTCCAACCATGTACGACGCTTATTGGAGCCATGAGTGTGCCCAGCCCCAGCAAACAAGAGAAAGGGTATGCCCTCCACTGCAGGCAGCTCATGAACACCCACAACCCATTTTGTTGGGTTGATGAGCACCAACCGAAGCCGGAAGAGCAGTGTTCAACCATGCCGGAAGTCAGCCTGCCATCAGGGCTCCGGCGATACATAAAAGTCTATGGTCTAGTAGGTGACTCAGCAGTTGGGTGCCTGAGCTTTGGTGGCCTGGTAGTAGGATCTGCAGCATCCAGCAAGGGCCTGATTTTTGGAAAGAGCATCACATCAGAAGGCTGAAGCACTCCAAGCAATTCAGCTCTGATTTAAGGAGAGGTTGTATAACCTCAGCTTCTGTAAAAGTCTTTACAGAGGCATTTGGCTAGTGTACTTCAGCAGCAGCTTTGGGAAGATCTTCTGACATATAAGAAAGCAGAAGAAATTGCCAGGAAAACTAGGTTGAGGAGCAGCAATGCATATTTATGGACACCCTGCAAATGGGCCATCTTAATTCACCGCGATTGTATCAGAGCCACTGATGGACAAATGCCCTGCTTCTGATGTAAAAATAAGAAAGCGAGGATTAGTTTGAGAACTATTATATTTTGTTTCAGCCACATTTTATTAGTATCAGATGCAGCCAGGGATATACTACCCTACCTCTGAGTGGCCAAAGATAACATGCAAAGCTTTGCTAGAAAGGACGACTACGAAAGATGAGGGAGTGATGGGGAGCATTCACAGCATCGTGCGTTTAACCAGCAGCAGATAAGCACAAAAGACCTGTCCCGTTACCTGGCACCCACAGTCTCTCCCCTCAAGCAGCTGTATTTTTTCCATCCTGCAATTCCTAAGTGACTCTCATCATTAGATATCATCTGACTACATGTAGTGTTGTTTCTTTTAACAAACTTTGGCTAGAAGCTGAGAGCATCCTTTGCTTATTAGCCATTTTTGATTTGAAATCAGAGAGGCAGCAGCTTCTCTGATTGTTCACATAACATAATGTAGGAAAACTGGCAAGGGAAGCCTGACTGTTTTAGTTGCAGCAGCTCTGCATTTATTATTACGGATAGAGCACACTGTTGAGAAGAGTTTAAAGCCATGAGAGCCCCAGGATGCAGAAAAAATACTGTCCATTTCATTTGTGTTTTACCCTGTTGCTTTTTTCTTAAAGGGAAAGGACAGAAAAAAATACCTTTTCACAATTGTAATATTTCTGCAGCATTAGAGCATGATAAAGCAAACCTAAGCTGTCCTTGTTTAATACTTACGAGATAACAGTTACGGAGACATTTCTGTGATGCTTTAGGAGTCAGGACACCTGCCTGCCCAGTGTCCCATCACGTAATTTAAGTGTACACCGCTTACGGCTGCCAAGCATGCAAAGACCATTGCTTGGAAGAGACATAGCTGGGTGCAGATGACTCCTCCTGTTTAATGCCTCACATCTGGAGCTGAGTAAGGCTGAGCTGAAGCAACACTGACTCCATCCTAAGCAGGGGCACCAGGAAAAAACAAGACAAGACGTAGCATTTGTTTGGCCTGCCATGGTGCTGCAATTTAATTGCCAACTATCCAGTCACTGTGAGACACAGTAAGGATTTAATAGGATTGATATACTATAATACTAATATTGTGTTATGAATAGGTTTGTGTGTAAGTATAGATATTGCCTACATACTCACATATATATTTGATATATATATAGATATAGGCACACACACAGATATGCAGAAGCAATGCATTCAAGAAAAATAACTGAAGGCAAAAGTTATGCAGCTGCAAGCCTCAAACTCACAAGCACGTCAAGAGCGTACAGCAAAGGGAGGTCCTGTCTCGATGGTGCCTGCAAGCAAACCCAGCCAGAAACACAGATCAACCCAGCTGGACAGGGAGTTCAAGGCGAACGGGAGCACACACTGGATGAACCTTGCTCAGCTCACATCAGCTCCGTCAATGTTATGCCTGTATCACATGAGCAAAGAACTTTAAGGAGGGACTTCCAGAGGGACAGCACGGGACTTGTGCACACTGGGCAAGTTCTTGGGGCAGGCGGCTGCCAAAAGCGGCTTGGCAGGTAACCTGGCCATGCGCGACAGCAGTGATCCACACCCTGGCAGAGAGGAGGCTGCTCTCGGCTTCCCAGCACCACGCCAGAGCTGACAACAATGTGAAGCTCAGCCTCTAAGAGCCTTACAAGCAAAAACAACTCTAAACTCTTTTTTCCTCCAATAAATTTTCGCTCGTAGCGACAATCACTGGAGAGTTTAGTTATTTTTTCCAATACACAAAAAGCAACCGTCCAGCCCGATGCCTGTGTAATATCTAGCAAGAACAAAACAAACTAAGGACAAAATTAAAGCTGAACTCCCCCAGGAATGGGCTGCAGGAATCCTCGGGAACAACATGCTGCCACGCACAGCACACCAGGAGAGTTCTGCTAATTAAAAAACAATGAACCCTCCATGTCAAAATACTGAAGACAGGACTCCACCTCTCCAGCATCAGGGCTACATTCAGTACACACCGTATCTTAAATGCTGGTTAAAAACAAGTTATTAGCACTCCAAAATAGGCAAGCAAGACTTTTTCAAGAAAACAGATCTGGGGAGAGTCAACAGGTCATGGGTAAAAAAAAAAGCATTCTGTATTTTCCAGCTTGTCCTTTTGGGTCAAAGCTTTCCAGGTGGCTGCATGAACCAACTAAATTCACACCTTGAAAAGCCTCAGAGTCTGCATTTTATATCCTCCAGGGACAGCCAGATGCATCTTCAGCCAATGCTGTCCATCAGAGCTCTAACAGGGTGATGGATGTCCTGGGGGTCCTGGGCCCCCACCTCTGCTCTGCAGAATAAGAGGGTGGACCACACTATAATGAGAAACCTGGTGAGCAAGAGGAATAGCAACACCAAGAGGCTCAGAACGACAGCAAAGATGCCTTTCTTCTCCGCACGCCATCTCCATTGACCTTCTCCAGGTCATTCACTGCCCTCTTCACCTCTCAGTGAGTTACCAGCTCACACAACAACCTCCCAAAACGTGGAGACTGGGGGAACCATTAACACCAATGGGGGTGAATATCCTCTGGTATCATTTGGCACAGCAGGTTTTGGTCCTCAGTGCAGGCAGCTCATCCCTGCCTGACGCACCATCGCCCTCATGGCGCTCTCAACACAACCAAGACCACCAGGTTGAGCATACTTGTCCCGGGCCAACTTATTGGCTCCCAGCAGCTTATTGTCTTATTAAAATAACACCCTTTTGTCATCCAGGCCCTAAACACCTCTCTGGAGCACTTGTTAAAGGCCTGAATACCCAAAGGTTTCTTCGAGGGAAGAAGAACTCATGCTTCTCACAGGAGCTTGGCCGAGAAGGCTGATAATCATCTTGTGATCACAAATTACTTTTCATAAGGACCATTTATGAGGTAACAGTTGGCATGCGGAAAGCATTTCATTTTGCCAGCAGCTTACTGAAAACGAAACATCGTGAACCCTAAAAAGAAACTGTGAATCAAAGGCTGCATTCTTCTCTCCCACAGTGACCCCTTTGTTTGGTTCTACCCAAAAGTTTCATTACGAAAGTCTGATACAGGAGCCTTATTAAATTGTGATTAAATGACGTGTCCGCATAGAAGTCTGCTCGTTCCGCTGTTGATGTGGGCTGGCTTTCTTAGACTTTTAAAACATACAGGCTTATGAAATAGCTGTAATATCTTTTCCCATGATTGCTAGGGAATGGAGGGTCTTTGCTCCTGCTCTAGTCGTACCTGGCCTCGCTCCAGAGGATAACATTTTCATTAAAAGTGCATTAGGTGCACAATTCACCATGCAGCTGTCCTGACAAAGTGCCTGATCCAAAGCCCGTTGACCTGGCTCAGAAGCCTTAATGGGCTTTGGTGAACTTTGCCGGCCCCTCTAAAAACAGAATCACCCATCGCTAGAGTTACTGTGAGCTGCTTTTACCATGGATCCATTTTGTTCCCACTGCTTCCTCCTAACTCTTTCTATGTCTCGGGATTTAAAAAAATAGCACAAGCTGAATCATGGCTCAGGCCAGATAGTTGCTAATTACTTTATCAGAGCAGCAGGGCTGACATTTGGACAGTTGGGACACCCAAGAAAGCGTTAAACAGTAGAAAGTCAAACCCAATGACCTCCCCACCATTTCTGACCAAGTGTTAGTTCTGAGCCTCCGGTAAGCTCACAGCAGTGATGCATCTTTCCCTTCAGATGAGTCACTTTAAATAGTGCCCAGTGATTTACGCACAGAAAAATGTATTAATAAATACGGAAGTGCACAAATTCATACGTTTTAAGGCCAGGGGAACCGTCACAAATGTTCAGTCTGACCCTCAGGAGACTGCAGCCTCACCCAGCAACTTCTGCCTGAAATGCATGGCTTCTGTTCGAGTGAAAGCATCCAAATATCACAGTGGAATGCTTTAAAATTCTTTCTTCTAATATTTGTCAGAAGGGATGTTGTAAAAACAGAATCCCCCTCTTTCTGCTGTTTCAGAAAGTCTAAGTCAGGGCAGGGACGCCAAGATTTTTTATTTTTTTCCTTTTTTTTTAAATCAGTATCCTTTAGTGATATGCTCTTTCCATACTCAGAACTGTGCAGCATAGGGCTTTGGGGCGAAGCTGGTTGGAAGCTCCCAGTCCATCCCACACCTTCAGCATTGTCACAGGCAGCCCGACCAGCCTGTCTCGCCCAGTCATACCCATCCATCCCGTTGGCCCTTGCAGTCAACATGATACTGGAGTAATGTAGCTGGTTAACAAAAGCACTGCTTCATATCATCTACAGCTTCCTCTAGGCAAGAGCAACACTGTGCTCGTTCAGCAAAGAGTAGATCAAGCTACTCACAAAAGGTGGCAGAGGATGGCCAGAAGTTTTTATGGCAATATGGGTTATTTCTGAGAGATGCTGGCAGCCTTCTGGCTGAGTCAGCAAGAATTCTCCATGGGGCAAGTATCATGGGCTGGCCTCCTCGCAACCCCGGACCAGAGGGCTGGATCACAGAGGCACCATCTCATTCGTCCGGCAAAGGCAATTTAAATCATGCTTTACAAAGTACAAATGCGTGTAAATATTTGTGTAAGATAAGATCGGTGAGCAGCCTAGCAATATTTCAAAGAGCTGAGCAAGGGCAAAAACCAAATTATATATACTGCTTGAGAAAAATAAAATTAGGAAATCTAGCAATGTGTTTATGTTAGGGTAACATTTGCTCTGGAGTGGGTTTCTGTCGATGGATGTCCTACACATGGAACACGCAGGGCAGGGCATGCAAAGAGATTTGTCTGAGGATCAGACCTGAATCTCATGAGGGACTCGTAATCAAGCCATTCACCAGCCACAGGACATCAAAAGGCTTTCGGGAAAGGTTGGTGGATCTGTCAGATTGACATATGCAGGCACAGGCAGCTGATTGCTAAGTTGTATTTTGTTCAGCGCAAACACAGTGAGCATCTCTGAGATAATCAATCTTTTCATATTCAGGAGACAAAGTTTGTTATCTGAAGTAGCTGCAACACTTTCTGACAAGGATACATTCCAGATTTTCTCCTTTTAAATTAATATTTTTGATTAATACTTATAGCCCAGGGTCACAACACTGTGGACACCATCAAAAACCATCCTGAACTGGAGGTTCGGAGAAGCGCCATAGCACCCTGCCACCCTCAGCGGGTGAATGCTGCTGATGCTGACCCATGATGCTTCGACGCAAAAGCAGAATCTACTTACAGAGAAGGCACAAAGACCAATAAAAAAGTCTGAATATTTTATAGGTAGGAAGCAGTCAGTGCCAGCCTCTCAAATGGTTTAGCCCAGAGAATGAATAGCAACTCTCAGCTTTTCATAAAGACCCCCACATTTCCCAGGGATGACCACACTGCAGTATCAGATGACTATAAAAAGCACTACATCATTTTATAAAGACTTCGTACATCTCAGTTGCATTTTGCATCACAAACCAGATTCTCACTATCTCTTAATCACTTTGTCTAACACTTTAATCTACAGGAGTCAACGTAGCTTCTTCTGCCACAGCCACCTACATCTTCACACTGGGAGAAAAACCACTCAACACTTCCCTGTCACCTGGCATTCAAATCATGCATGGACAGCACAAAGCAGTAGGTAATCACAGAGCAATGACTTGAGC
>NW_009221213.1:0-22059 GCF_000690835.1 Fulmarus glacialis | reverse complement strand
AGCGAAGAGTGTACCTGTCTAAACCGTGGCATCCTTAACAAATCAGGAAGTCTTCTGTACTGAAGATACAAAAAAGTAAAATTATCAACACAAGTCAGTCTTTAGTTCTGGAAATCTTGACTGTTCTTCTGAAGACCAATTTTATATATTCTTGTTCCCCTCTAACTCCCCATTTCTGTTTTGCCATGAATTTATTCTGCATGCAGATAGTTTTTGGGGTATTTTTTATTGTGGAAGGAAGAATTGGATAAATTGCATATTAGAATTAAGGGACAGCCCCACTGTCACCCAACATGTAAAAAGGTCTAATAAGATCCTTATTGTTTCCATAGTGATCTTAGTAATACAGATCTCTACATATATTTTGAGGAACTCCTTAAATGTTTGCTTCTGAGAAAATGTGCAATTTTAAAATCTTCAGGAGTGAGTCTTTTATGAAAGGGAAGTTTAACATACTGATCCTCCCAAATTAAAGGACTACCCCCATAGTAGTTTATTACTGCAATTCAAATATTTTTTTCGTTTCTCCTCTCTGTGTACACACCTCAAAGATTAAATGCATCAAGAGATTTGTAAAATCTTAGTGTTACTGCTGCTGTTTGTATCCTAGGAGTCAGTAGTAATGTGTAGTAGATTTCTGTGAATCTCTACATTGTTTTTTCATTTAAGGAGCTTTTAGTGGTGCTAGTAAGGAAGGCTGGGCTGGGCTAGTAAGGAAGGCTGCAGTGTTTTAAAATATACTCTTAGATTAAAGAAATGCACAAGGCTTTGTGCCAGTTGGAAAAAAGCAGTGTCTCCATGTCGTTTCACTTTCTGCATCAGTGGGCTTATAGTACATATTTTTTATATAACAGTAAGTGCTTGTGTAGTTATTTCGAACCTTGCAGTTTTCAAATAACCAAGCTACGATTTCATTATGTTGTTTAAGTATAAAAATATTTAATACTAACTTTATAATAATCTTTTCTTTTAATATTTTTATCTAAAGAATACTTTATATGTGTCAGCCTGTGCCACTGTAAGTGAACACTTTTGATGCACACCAAGAAGTTACTGTACTAAGTGACCTGTTTCTTGAAGTGCTGCTTTATGGCTTTTATACTTAAAAATTATTAGTAGCTCATTTGGGCATTGAATTTTACAGTCAGAGTTGACTGAAAAGGGAGGAGGAGGAATTCAGAAGAAACTGTCCTCTCCTGTTACCGATCCTTAGTTGCATAAGGAGGTAATGGCTACCCTTCATTCAGTAATGAAGTCAAACTAATCCTCTTGGGTACTAATTTTGCACAAAAACAAACTGCGTTTTTCAATAGTACCACTAGATGGGGATTTCTCTTGTATTCAAGAGTTGTAGGGCTTTTCTCTCTCCCTTTCATGCACACACACACAAAGTGGAGTAGTAGTAATTATCAGTACACTATTTTATTAGACTGTAGGTTTTCAACAGATTTATAAAAAGCTTTTTAAAGCCTAATATCAAATCTGTAATGGCATTCCAACCTAATAAAAATAATGAAGCTTGAAATGTTGACAGCATGTATCTAGATGTTGGCTTGTAATTCCTTCCAAACAGATCTGTTGAGGCCCATGTGGGACCTAAATAACACAAAGAAGTAAATTTGCATATTTTACAGCAGGGGGAAAAAACAGAATGCAAAAACATGAATAATTAGGAGCACAAGCTTCATGCTATATTAATACTGTTGAAAAGCATGTGTTGATTGTATTCTGAAAGCCAGTAGTGATTTGGTTGAGTGAACTCAGTCAGCATCTCTTATGCAGATTAAAGGAACTGGGTTACAGAACAACTGAAATTCATTGTTTTGCTGTATAAGGAGGTATATTTCTTAAAGGAAATTTTTCTTTCTTGGATTCTGTACAGCACAGGGAATCGTTATTTTTAATGCCTCATCAAAGCACGTTTTTGTTGACAAACTGTGCAATTCTTCATTTACTTGTACATCTCTAGATTTTAAAAATAGTTCTCTCAGCCACAGATCAGATATTAGTATTTTTAGCACTTTAGTATACATGACCTACTTACTTTTCATTCCATAACATTTCTCTTTTTTTTTTCCTTTCTAAGGCTTGAGCCCCTGAAATACATTCATGCTTCCATGCTATGAATTTGATTATTTTTAAATTTGCAGAAATGCCCTTCTTTAAATCTTAGCATACAGGCCATTTTTGAAGCTGAATAATATGAATCATTGTGTTGGCTTCTGTTGATTGCAACATAAGGTGTATAACATATTTTTTATGAAAAAAAGTTATTTACTTAAAAATGGTAAATAGTATTAAAAGTGATTTATTGATTGCTTTGGCTGAATGTTTTCTTGGCCCCTTAACTCACAGCTATCTCAAAAAGTTACCTGGTTTTGAACACTGACTCAAGGGAGGAGAAAAGAAAGAAGATGAAGACTTCTTGTTTAACTTCTACGACAGTTTTAATTCTGGGGAGAAAAAAGAAGTACGTGCTGCTGTGTTAAAGAGCTTTATTTTGGGGCTTTAAGACAGACAAAAATGCACAGAACCAAACATTTGCAATCTGTCTTTTAAGCACATCTTCTTAATTTGCATAACCAAAGGAGGAAAATGGTGAAATGTACCAGTCTTTTTAGAAGTTGATGTAATTGTAAGCGGTTGAAGAGGCATCTGGCAAAAGGTTGTTTTGAGGTCACACATGCATCTGACAGTTTGCTGCCAGCCCTCTAAGAAAATATTGGTTGGAGTGTGTTCCTGTTTCTGATATTAACTGCCTTCTGACTTGATGTATAATAGTCACTTTCTACATGTCCAGGTCTCCAAACTGCTCCTGAGAGGTTTGGTTCTACTGATTTTAACTCTTGCAAATAGTGATGGAAGTAGAATATGCTGAAGTAAGAAAATCCTTTTTTTGCTAGAAATCTATCCTCAGAAAAGATGAAGGCATTTCTTGGACATGACTATGTTGCAATGATGTATTTACATAGTCGACATGGTATTCCTTAACCTTCGCTTAGAGTAGGGTGATCGCTTTTGACACCTGGGTTCTGACAATTTTACTCCCATACATGGTAGTTTACTCTCTAGTAGTAGTGCCTTAGTCTATTGGTCCATATAGCATTCTTAAAGCAATTTGCAGTTGGAATATAAGAAAGGAAAATATGGATTGCTTATTGTAAAACAGAGTAAAAATAGCAAAATGTAGTTTAAAAGTAGAGATTTTCAAGTACTGATTGTAAACTTTGTTTCCCAGAATACGCTGGTGATTAAATCTTTTTTAGAATTAAAAGCTTTTTGCTTTTTAATGCAAAGAAAATCGTTCAAGATATGATAATATATTTTTAGCCCAAGTCTGATTTTCCTGTATAAGGTGAATTTACAGCTAGGGCTAACTGAAAAACAAGAAGTGGAAAATGTGTTGCAGGAGTGCAAGCTGCTATTCTGGCAAGTGATAAATTCAGGTTGAAGTCCCTCTTTCAGCAATTTACAGCATAGTTAGAAGATCATTCTTTGCAAAGAGAGCCCTAGTCATTAGCCCATGCAGTCACTGCCTGTCTGGTTGGAGTCATTCAGACTTCTACAGATGTTAATCAATGTTAATTTTCTCTGAAGAAAATGTTACGTTGAGCTGATTTTACACACACCACTCCCTATCTCTGGCAAATAAATGTCTTTGTACATTTTTTCAGTGGAAGAAGAAAAATTACTTTGCCAAAGATACATTGTCTTGTTTATTTTTAATTAGGTAGTATAAAGAAACTCAAGAAGGTTATGTTCTGTGTTTCACAAGTGTTTCAAGTCAGTTGTGTCAGAGGCCTCAATATGAAATAGTAACACAGGTGTAAGGCTTTTCTTTATAAAATGAAAGATGGCTTGTCACCTTGTGCATAAAGGTGTTTTTTCTTTAGCTGCTCTTTCTTGATATACTAGGTTACGTACCTTTCAGTAAGGGCCAAAGAAATGAAAGGATATAGGTGATTTATCCAGTCAATTGTTTTGCACTTCAGTGCTATTTCATCTACTTCTGCCATAACACATCTTTGGTGGTTGCCAAAAATGTAATGTGCTTTCTGATCTCTGCTCACACAGCTGAATGATCTTCAGCTTTTTCATGCTGCTCTTCCCCCACAAATGAGGGCTGCGTGGAGTCAGTTCTGAAATTATTCTCTCTTCCTTCAGTCAGAAATAAGCATTTGCTCACAGCATTGACCATGGCTTGCTGGGGAAATTATACAGTAATCATTTTTTGTGACCATGATCACTTCACTTTGTGCTTCTTATATCTTTTAGTAAATTATTCTAGTGCTAGTTCCATTGTCATGGGCATGTCATTCTATGCGATAGTAAAAAATAAAGAGGAATGCAAAGAGCTCCTGGAAGCAGTGGGCTGCTTCGCTTGTGCAGTTTGTTTCTTTGACAATTAGCGCACACTTTGCTGTTATTACAGTTAACTGTATACATCACAGGATGTAATCACAGTCTTAATCCTGTATATTGTTTCCTCAATTTACGCATGGTTATTTGCTACAAAAACTGTTTACGGGGCAAAAATGATAATGGACAGAAAATCATTCAAAAGCTTGGAGTGAGTTTAACTCAGGCATATTGATACAGTGTGAGTGTTTCTCTGTCTTTCCCTCTCCCAGCAGTTGAGATATATGTGGGACTTCAAATACACTCAGCAGATGTATACAGTCTCTTCATTTCCTTCTTGTTTTTGTCAGGGCGTCTAGGTGAAGTTAGGGTAATACGGATTAGATGAATATGGATTTTGTATTTTGTCTATAAGAATACAAGTACAAACTGTAGAGAGAGCTCTCACAATTGGTAGTATTAAGTTGCCAATGGTGAGGTTCATTTGTTTTGGTGGTTTTTTTGTGTTTTTTTTTTTCTCTTTCAATTACCCCCAGATTAATAATGAGGTCTTTGACCATGTGACCACCATTAAACATGTACGATACACTAATTTTTTTCAGTTAAAATGGGCAAGCTTCCTTAAAATGATCCAAAGTCCCAGACCTTTCCTGGAACAAAAAAAAAAAAAAAAGATTTTTGCTGTTAGACCGTATCATTCTAAATCTCTTTCCACTGAGATCTGTCTAGGCCAGCAATATACTCCAGTTTTTCAGGAGTTCAAGCTCATAGTTTTCCTGTTCCAGGGTGAATAAGTAAGAGGAACAACTTAAAACCTACAAGATTAATTTTTATTCTTTTTTCAGTCTGTATAAAACTTCAGTTTTTTGAGAGGGAGCATTATAGCAGAAAGCAGCCAATATTATCTTTAAAACATGGATATTAAATACACATACCAATGCACCCTTCATTAGGAGAGAGAATTAGGGGGGGAGATTTTTTTTGCTAGAACTGTTTTCTTTTACTAACCTACAAGTTATGTCAACACTGTTATAAAGAGATGCACAAAGAGCTTTCCTTAGATTTAAACAAAATTTAATATACTGACTCCAGTTGAATATAAACTTCAGTTGGATATACCAACTCTTATGAAAATTTACTCCTACTTTACCACTGAGTAAACCAGAGGTGAGACCCAGGAAAGAACCAGTAGTAGTTTCCAACTTGTGCATTGTGTTTTAAAAAATTGAACCAAGAATTAAACACCTCTGAAATTCAGTTTACAAAATGTGTTTTGAGCCTGTGTGCCTAAAATGACCCACTGGCAAAAGCAGAGACCGGCAGTAAGGTTGAATTCTTGGTATGCTCTGGAGCTGAAGTGTCTGAATCAAGGCGCCGTGCATCAAGCACGTCTGTCCACTTGATTCAAAACCAAAAGCTGAAGTTACAGCATGTTCTTCTTGAAATATGTTTGGTGTGTACTTTTGCTTATTCAAGCATTCATCCGAGAAGCAGGAGACCTCAAATGTAGTTCTGCATAGGCTTAGCACAGTCAGATGCACATTTTCTAGCATCGAAGTCTAAAATAGTCCAGTTGGGAGGACCTCCACTGTTTATATTGGCTGCACAGTGGTTCTACTTCAATAATGCAAGAGGTAGGAGCTTCTCTGATACTGCATTAATTATTGAACTGCAGCGACCTGGGAGTAAGGAGACTGCAATACTGGTCTCTACTCCCTAGCCTGTGTGTTGCGGGTTTGTGCTTTTTTTTCTTAAACTGAAATGAAGTTGGGAGTCTTACAGTATTTCATGGTTTAGTTAAGGCTCCAGCTGTTGGTGTGTGAGAATCGCAGCTTCGAGTTGCTATTCACACAGGCTCCAGGAATGAAGGAACTGTGAATGTGTACTTTGGTAAACATCTGCGGACAATATGATACCTTTAAATAATTTTGGAATTCTTGTGATTGGCAGTGCTATACCAGTTGTAGTGGAAATAATTTCCTTAATATTAAGGAGCATCTGTTTGAATGATATAAGCTTGAGTTACTGGTTTACTTTCTGATGGTACTTAACGTTTTTATAACCATTCATAATAAACATAAACAAGCCAAATGCCATCCAGAGTTTCTGATGGCAAAAAAAAAAAGGTTAAAAATAAAAAAAAAAAAACCAAAACAGCATGAAGAGACAAGAGTGTGCTGCCAACTCTTAGGCATCAGGCTCAGACTCATTTGTTTTACCTCTGTCCCAGGCAACCTTTCCTTTTTGGGTGAACCAGGTCCAGCTTCAAAAGGAAGGGGAGAAAGGTGCCCCAAGCAAATGAAAGTGTAGCTGACTGGGAGGGCTCCCTGTGGGAGGCAGGAGCTTGAATACCTTCAGACTATGGGGACCAGATCTCAGGTCCATTGCTTCTTGAGTGGGCCAGTTAGAGAGTGAGGGGAAAAGCGGGATCTGCTCTCGTTTCCCCTGTTTTAATTTCCAGGGAAAAGCTGCCCGTTATGCCTGGAACATGGGAGTTAAGCTGCTTCCCAATCAGATCCAGGATGCTTATGTTCATGTGCAGAAGCGACAGCTAATGAATTTAGATCCCTGATGCATTTTGTGGCTTCTGAGACAGCTGCTTTTTTAGATTATTATTTCGAGTATGCCTTTCCAGGCATCATACTCATTCTAATCTTGTTGATAGCAAAATATGCGTACTGTGTGAAGATAATGAGTTGTGGTTTCTTATAATATGCTTTTCATTTTAAATAGCATTAAACAGCAGTCATTCAATACTTGCAAGTCTTTGCTATTAGACTAAATTACCTTTTTAGGAGTATTAAGAAACTATTAAAAGAAAGAAAGGGGAAAACTCTAAGAAAAATAATTGAGGATCATGCTTTCGGGTGATACTCAACTTGTCACAGCCACGAATGCATTCATTATCCGTCAAAAGTTGATTAAAAAAAGCCCTACTTTGTTGCTGGGAGGTGTGTTGCAGGCGCAGCTGTTAGGCGGAAGAGGGTGCGTTTTGTTTGCGCCTGCTCCTTCTGTCGGCTTAGCGATCTGGCGGGCACAGGCCCCCAGCCCCACCCCCCCAGAGGCTAGGGCTGACAATGCTGGCTGGTAAAAGAAACGGGATCTTCTTCTATGTAAAATAATAGTAAAAGCACATTCTGATTCCAGGTTTGGTTATAAGAAGCTATTGGGAACTTCAGATTAGGAAATGTTTTATAAATTCTATTTGCCTGCATATTTCTTTTTTTAAACCTGAAGCACACAGTACTGCTGTGGAAGTTGGTTTAAAGTTGATCAGGGCCATAGTGCAATAGTGTTGGTCCGCTCTTTATCCTTATACTCTGAGGTAATTTATCATGCAGTGTTTGGGGTTTTTTGCAGTCTTCTGTTTTAAAACAAAATGGCAAAGTTTCGTTTGTTTTTTTTTTCCTTTTTTAAAGATTCCCCTCCCCCCAATATTCTTGTGATATCTTTTATTCAATAAGAGCAATACAGTCTCCTACCTGCTTAATGTCAGCAGGTATCTTTCAGCTGCATGTCTTACATACTGACCTTCTTAACAGCTACTCTTGAGCAAGAAATGCTTTCTTTTCTAACCTCTATTTGATGAATCAGATGGAAAGCTAAGGATGTCTGTGTTGCTCTTTTGTGTTCTTATTTCAGAAGGTGTGACATTGTAAGTGGTCTTGTCTACTACTTCCCTTCTCTCTTTTTTCTATCCTCTCCCTTGGGTCCAGTGAAACTTCTGAATCCTCTGGGTTTATATTTCTTTAAGTCTTCAGCACATTCCTGGCAGTATAAGCCATCTGTTTGCTTACATTCTGTACCTAAAGTCAATGAACTTCTTGTGCAAAGAATGAATTATGAAGTTAAGACATTTCTGGTGAGAACATGTCTAGGCACTTTTGATCTTGACTCTGGAGACCAGGTTTAATGTGGGGTGCAAATGAACACACTCTCAGAGGCTCTTGCTTTAAAACTTCTCTTTCCATTCTACTACTGATGACTTTTCTTATGTATACCCTCCGTTACCTTTGCCAACTGGAGAGCAACCAACAATTAATTTTGTTGTCTGTCTGTGTGACTTAAAGTAGCGTAAGTGCTCCAATGTGGTACCTGGAGTGTTAAGGACCAGTCTACTGAGGTAGTGTTTCAGGAGTCCAGTGTATTCTGCCCCTTTTGAGAAGATTGAACCATGTGCTATGCTGACATGCTGCAAGCAGAAGATGGTAGCTAGTATACTATGGGGATATTGTTTGACTTTTGCTTTTAGTTTTACTCTGAGAGTATGTCTGGGATGCTTTTTATTACTGTCAAACCACCTAAAAGAACAGAACTGGTGTTGAAATGAAAAAAGCAGACAGTTTTTGAGAGGTCAGGATTTTGAGTGTGTTCTTTAAGATAACTAAATAGATAAATGCCATATAAACTGCCTCCAGAAATCATCTGAAGGTCAGAACATAATGTAACATGGTCCTTGTCCTTCTTTCTTCCCTCCAAAACAACAACACTTCTAACTGGGAACTCATATTCTGAATTATAAATTGAATGATGTGTATGAAACCTAGTTGTGAAGTACAATGTGCAGGTAATCATTAGGGTAAGTAATGTGACCCTCACTGCTTTAGAAACATGCTGAAATGCTAGTCAAGCAGAGGCACAAATATTCTGAAGTGCACATACTATCACCAGTTGTTAAAATCCTGTCTACTTTTAGATATTCCTACCTTCTGATGTATTTATTAACGAAAGACAGATAGAAAAGTGTTGGCTTGTATGCTTCATAGAGAAAAAGATATCCAGAGGAAGAACCTTCTATATTCTTATGCTCCTGATGTTCTAGTGGGGTACTAACTAATACAAAGTAATTTTTCTTCTTAAATGGGAACGTCTTATTGGTGCATACTACTCTACACCCTGAAGCTAAGCATGATGGACTCTTCTAAGAGATGTGGTGAAGAAGCTCAGGAAGGATTCGTAGATTCCTTTGAAACCTTAGGGATGTGTTTGTTTGGGGTCATGTCTATGGCCTTCCTAATTTCCCAAGGTGGATTTATGTACAATTATTTTTGTTGGCTGTTGAGGTTCTCTTGCCAGTGAGCATTATCCATGCTGTAGTCATGGTGGAAGTATTTGGATGTTTTAGATTTTAATGTAAACTTTGATGTAGATAGATCAAATAAATACAGTTTGAATAAACAACATTGCGGGTGGGGAGGCTTCGTAATATTTAGTTTATTGTAAACTGAGTGTCTGGTTACCTTCCCCCCGCTTAAGTTCTGTCCCTGTTTTAGCGTGGGAGGGTCAATTGTTGCCTTTCTTCCCCTGCTTCCACAATATAGAAGAAATACTAGACTATGGAGTTGATCCTTATGGAACACTGCTAAAACTTGGCTGCATGTGCACCACCTGCTTCTGAACAAAGTATTTCTAGCAATCCATATGTATATGCTTTTCTATTGCCAATGAATTGAACAGTGAATTGAAGGAATAGCCTCAATTAAAATAAGTGTGTGTACTGGAGAGTCACTATAGTATTCACTATAGTAATAGTAATATAGTATATACTAGTATATATTATATATACTAATAGTATATACTATAGTAATTCACTATAGTATTAAAGTTGAAAAGATTCAAAGCTAAATGTGGAGTTAATCAAATGAAGCAAAGCTCCATGGTTCTTGCCTTGTTCCTGTGAGATCTTCCAGTGGAGATCCTCAAACAGCCAAATAACAGATAGGCAGAGTAGCAAAAGGCTGAAAAAGGTTGAATATCTGGTCCAGTCTCATAACACCATTTAATTCTTGTATCCTGATATTCTTCTTCACTTCAGCTGTTTTACTATCTTCCATGATCATGCCCTCTTGACAAAGGGGAATTTCAGGACGTTGAACATTGCGTATGATGGAACCACTGCAACTAAATTCTCTATGAATGCCTTGGAACAGGAGAGGAAATGTGAGAGGGACCAAATATGTCTTTAATTTACCTTTGAACTAACTGATTTCAGGTGGCCTGTCCAGTAGGTTCGTTTGTCCATGTAAATTAGAGTGCCCTTTTGACCCCAGAGCTAACAAATTTTAAAGTGAGGAGGTAGACAGATACAAAAAGCATAACTTACCAAAGACATGATGCAAAGTATTAGCTATCCCTGTTCAGAATTCAGCTTTTGTTGTTCATAGGACTTGTATCTTACAGAAACCAATAGCTCTTGGCCAGTTTCCAGACACTTGGGGGAAACTTTAGGTTACAATTACACTTTACAGCTTCTTTTAATTAAAAAAATAAAAAACAACTTCATGTTGCCAACAATTTACTTGTGTCTAAGTGCCTTCATTAAAATACTGTACCAATGTGAAAATTTAGTTCTTAAGAAAATGAGTCTGATCTTTAGGAGTTCTTATATGTGAATGTATTTCACAGAGATATATGATTATCTATACAAATTATTGGTTTCAAGATTTGGCCAAAGTAAGGTTTTCTTTCTCTGTGTAAACTTAAAGCAATGTTAGTCTACTTATGTTTACTTGTTATTTTTTGCATTGCATGTAAGTTGAAAGTTGATGACATCTATTTTGTATGCAGCTGTCTCTGCGTTTTCCATATAGGAGGAAATACAATCAGTTCAGCATGACTGGATTACTATAAATAGTTCTAGAAAATACCTTCATTTCCTCTCCACGTTTATTTTTGTCATATGCCTTACTGACTCTTCAAAAATCTGTATGATGTAATCAAAGCTGAGTATTATATTTTTATTTTTAAAATCCAAAGTTGCGACACACAGTGGTGCCCATACTTGAGAAAAATAACAACAAAATACAGCCCATCTTACCCAAAAATTTTGGGCATGTTTTGCTCATTGTTTTTTAGGGAGGTAAATAATGTAATTATTACAGATAATAGTGATGAAAGCAAGAATGCGATATATTCTTGTGCTAAAAACATAAGTTATTTTGGGAACTAAATTGTACATTTCTTCATTAAAAGGAAAAAATATAGATTTCAGTCTTTTTTTTTCTTCTGGTGGAAGCTAATTAGATAAATAATTTTACGTATTTCTAACTTAATACTCATTTATAGATAAAAAGGTTGAAATTTTAAATAGGACAGTTATGCTGTCTAAGTGTATCATCATCTGCTGAACTAGTGTGACTTGCCCACTTCTAACTAGGTATGAAAATCATGCATTTTGTGAGTCAGATAAGTGCAGGCTGCAATAATATGCAATACATATCGCATCTGAAACAAAATGCACCTTTCAAAAGAACTCGTCATTCTATTACGAGCAAACCCCCATACAGCCTGCCCTCCTATGGCTTTACTGCTCACTAGCCTTAGCCCTCTTCCCTTATCCTCCTTCAGTCCCACCCCTTCTTCCCACAAATCTCTCCTTTAATGGCTTGTCAAGGAATGGCACTTCTGAGACTAGGTGGCGTGCCAGTCCAAAGTCACGTAGCCAGCGCATGAGACGGTAGCCACCCTCAGATAAGCCTAATGGAGCGCTTGGCTTTGGGCCGGTGGTGGGTAACAACTGACTTGAGAGGCTGCTCGCAGCCATATAACTCTTGGTTGCGCTAATCTGGTTTAGCAGCTCTGTTTAGCGACTTGGTTGAAGCTTAATTGAGACAGGCCAATGATCATGAAAGTTATTAATGAATAACAAAGGAAAACACACAGGCCATCCAATTCAAAAGCCTTTTTTTTAAAGAAATTTTAGCTGTGTACTGCCTGAAGCTTTAAAAACACTAGGTTTTTTTGTACCCCTTTCCTGTGAAAGGGTATGCATTGTTATTCTAAACTAACTTATTCTTTTAGAAATATTTTTCAACCTTATTTAAATCTTTTCCTTTGTTGTAACCATTACATAAAACTTCATTAAAAGCGGGAAAAGTCTTAGATTTTCATGCCGACTTGGTGTTATTTTTGCTTTCAAAATTTGGTGGTTCAGCAATGTATTCTTTTATTGGTATAGCAGTATCATTATGTATAGAAGACTTGGTAGATTAGTTTTACATTTGCCAAAACTCAAGTAGCTGTAGCTTAGCTTGTTCCACAAACACAACTGAAGTATTGTGACACTGGATTGATACTAATTCTTTTTTTTTGTTTTTTTGATTGATACTATTTTTGTTCTTTGTTTGGAATAATTTGATTAGTACTTTTCACACCGTAGAGTGGGAAACAGTTGAGAAATTCCTTGAAGGAAAAGTATTGGAGTGCACACCTCTCAGCACGGTCTGTCAGTATGCAGAACGCTTTCTTCCCGTTCTCTACTATCTGTATCAGGCAGAATAAAATTCTATTCACATAATTGCCTAAACTCTGATGGTTTTTACTCCAAATTTAAGTTCGGTGGGTTTGGGTTTTGGTTTTTTTTTTTGTTTTGTTTTTTTTGTTTTTAAAAAGCTAGCAAAGTCTATATGTGACTTATTTTACTAAGAAAGCAACTTTCAGGAAAGCTGCAAAAAGCTGATATGTTTCAGTTGAGAAAAACATTGGGACTGATTGTTCCCAGGGACTTGATTCTCACTGTTCGACATGGCAAGTAAGTTTTCCATCATTTGTGCTCATATCAGGGGAAGATGACAAGCCATCTAGGCATATAAAAGCTGGATAATAAGGGGTGTGCCTTCCTGTTACGAAACTTGCTGCAATCCCCAAATTCAAAGTAGATGAGAATGTGTGCAAGACATCAAGAACAACAGAACAAGGGAGTATGCAATGAAATAAATGTGCTGGAATGTAGATTGATCGGGGTGACTTTCCGCAGAAATAAAGCTATGAACTTTGCTGTCCCTAAAAGCATCTTATTAGGTGAGTTCAAAGCCTGTCACTGGTGAGCTCACTCATTTGAGTAGAAACAACTATAGGCAACCTGTCTGAGAGCAACCATATGCCAGAAGCTGACTTAAGAGTATGATAAGCCAATGATGTTTCACAGATGCATCTTTCCATAAAAGAAAGTTGCTTGCTTTTGCAAATCTCTATGCTAGCTAGATATCTGGGTGGTTTGATATCTCAGACTGAGTCCTTTAAAAGGGAGGTAAGGCAAGTATATAAGAGAAACAATAAAAAAAAAAAAAGGAGGGGGAAAAAAAAAAAAAGCGTGGGTTTTTAGAAGTTCCATAAATTGGGAGCAGGATGCCACTGCTTTGTTCCTGAGAATACAAGTTGCCACCTGGAATTGTATTGAAGATGATTGAGAATAGATGGATGAAGTGTAATACATAGTGGAAGAAAGAAGTCAAGTCTACAGAGGTATTGCTTGATAGCTTCAGAGCCACCTAACTATTAAAGCCAAGCATCATCCAAAGAAAGTAGATCCCTAATCAATTGACATTGTTGGAGAAAATACTGACATAATACCTGTATGTATACAGATGCATCTGCACAGCCATTGCAAATTTGTTGTTTATGCTGGTAGATTCCAGGGTGTTTTCAACTGTAACTTAGGTAGTTTTACTGGTATGTTTAAGGCACTTACTACAGTACCTTGATGCATTTAAGAAAACATGTTTTTTAAATCAGAACTTTTTCAGAAGTGGAGTGAAAGCAGTTTTTTCCACAATGAATTAAGTACATGTGCTGTGTCGCACAGTAAATTCAGGTTGAAGAAGGTTGGAAAGCTTGTTCCAGTACTAGTATGAAAGATGGCTGATATCAGCAGACTCAGGTAAAGTTAGAACATTTTATAAGGCTGCAAAAAAATCTGTAAGTCTTCAAAAAAAGTAGTCATCATCTGTATTTCTGCTCTATGTGCAGACTTGTCTTTTTTCTCCTTCCTCCATGTTGACCAAGTTAGCTTTCACTAAGAATTGCAAAGTCTTGATATGATTAAGTGGAGTTTTTAGAAAGTTAAACAGTTTTGTATACTTGACACATTGAGATAAGGTGTTTAATATTGCCTATAGATAGTACCTTCAAGTTTATTTTTAGTAAAATGTAAGTACTTAAGAATTCCCAAGTGCTGAATAAAGCAGTTGTCACCCTGAAAGTTTATAGTGGCAAGTTTTAGCTTGTACTAACTCAGACTGGGGAGGAGACATATCTTTTAGTTTATCTGTTCACCACAATGACTTGTGAGAATGAAACAGTGTAGTTGGTAGATCTGGTTTGATAATGAAGGAGTTCATCCTTCACATCCTGTCTACATTGCTGTATGTCCTTCTACTGTGTAAACATTGCTAAATTTTGGGGGCCTAGGAAATACAGAATAGAAGCATGTAGCTATTTCTGCTGTAAATTAAAATGTACCTGTAGTTGAGACTTGCTCTTAAGTGTGCCACCCACACTTTGAAAGTAGATTTTTGCAAATAGCTGAGTAAGGGCAGAGCAAATGCCAAAGAATTGCCCATTTCCTGAAATCTTTGGACAGAATTTGGAGGCAAAGTAATACAAAGAAATGCTCAGTATAAAAGTGAGGGAGCTGCAACAATTCATGAAATGGACTGTGTTGAGTAGGTCTAGAAGTTGAGTGTAGGTCTGGCATAGAGAGCTCCTGTTGGCTCTGCAAACCAAAGCTTAATATTAGTATCAGCCAAGAAAGGCTGATTGACTTGTCTTTGACTGTCGTTATGCTCTTCAGTTGATGAAGTGTTCTGTTGCATTTGGACAATGTATGGTATTTTGGCGTCTTTCAAAGAATGTAAGAAAGTCTGTTAGGAATTCTGGGTCTGTATACTCTCATGCGTTACTGATCTAGATTTCATATGCTATGTCTATAGTAATTACGGATATTCTTTCATACCTTGTTCCATTCCATCCTGTCCAAGTACAAACTGAACTCTAGTTCTGTTTTCCAGTGCCACAGCAGGTAAATGCAGAGAAGTCTGTGTGTATGTATTAAAAGAATTGTTTTTTCTAAGTGTTCAGTACAGTGAGTTGCAGAGCAAGAGAGCTACACCTGCCCATTTGGCCACATGCTGGCCACACTGGTGTCTCAGAACCCACTTAATCTAGGTGGTCTTGCTGGTTGTGCCTATTGATGCATTTGAGGTGAGGATTTCCTAATAAATGGAAGACACAATGGAGTTGTGTTGATTCCAGAGGGGGAATTTGTAGGTAAGGCTGTTCTAGGTGGAGCAAAGTTTCCCCTCTCTGTACATAGTCCACCAGGGGGAGATGAACACCAAAATTTGCAGGAAGAGGAGCATACCAGCAGAGGGTTTGGCTAGGCCAGCCTTTTGGAATCTGAAAGTACAATACCTTGGTGCCACCCATGTGGAGTGGTGGGTTGTACTCTTGAACAGAGAGCAAGGCCATCATTGTATTTTTAACTTTTTGCTGCTATACCTTGGCCCTAGTAAAACCTTGTAGGAAAGAGAATGACAGCGATACTGCTCTGGATTTTCTTAAACCTTTCTGCCTGGATGGCCTGTGGCTTTTGCGATTGGTTTAACTTGAAGTTGTATCTTCGGTGTGTCTGGGTTTGTCTGTATGGACAAGTCCAGACAGATTCCAGTTTATTTTCCCTGAATTCGGCAGGTTGTCTGGACATGGGACTTCTGTACTTTTTAAAATGCAGCAGTGTTGAACTGTGCCTGAGCTGATGACCTGCTGGGAGCAAAGCTTTGATTACCTTGACGCTAGTGACACAGTAATGGAGCAACATTGTCTAGGCTGGAGCTGCCTTGACTTCTGCCAGTGTAGAAGGGTTGGCAAAGGAGCTCATCTGTCAGCATATGGCTATATGGGCACATCCTCGGTCTCAAGGGCGTGTTACTCATTCCTGTCTGGAAACCAGCTGGTTTGAAAGACTATTGAGAGAGATGAGGTGGTTCTTTAGGTTCAAGAAACCAAGAGAACTTAAAAAAACACTTAATGTATGACTAGTGGCTGCTACAGAATTTATACTGTAAGTTTCTTTAGTGTCAGTCCAGTAAAATATAACACAGGGGGCTATATTTGAACTAAAGGTCATATGTCTTACAATCTTTTGAGCATGTTCAAGGAAAGGAAGTCCTATTAAATACCTTTTTTGGGCATCAGTCTTGTTCCAAATGTGTTAGTTTAATAAGAAGTTCACTTCACTCTCTTGTCAACTGGTATAATTTTCCCAGAAGTGACTATTTTTAGTCAAGCATTTTAGCTGAAATTGGGAGCTTTTCTTAAAGCTTAGTATTTAACTCAAACAATTTTAACAGTTTATCATTCTTAAAAAGCACATGTCATGATAAACTTTCTTCCATCGGTTGTGTCCCTTCTTTTGAAACTGAAAGCAAAGTTGTGCTTTTTGAGGTTTTTTTTTTTGTTTTATATTGTATCTTATAATTGATCAAGTGATCAGAGACAGATGATTTGATGTTTAGCACATACCATTTCTTTTCCTATGCATTAGTAAACAGAAGAAATGGGAAAAAATACTTCTATTTAGATTCCACCTCATTTTAGATCTCTATTTTTAATGATAGATCCTGCACGTTATCCAGGCACACCATACTATCTTACACAGCAGTGTATTCTGTATATCTTTTCCTGTTCTTCATATTTGCTTACCTGAAATCTGCTGGTTTTGTAGTAATGACTTAACAGTTCTGGCCCACTCTTCAGATAAATAGATTGTCCAGCATAGAATGGAAATGAACGTCTGAGGATGTTCAGACTTGCCAATAAAATAAATTGTTGACTTCTCAAGGATATGTTTAGCACTTCCTTAAAAAGTGGATATGGAAATTTTCTTGGCTGAGAGACATTGAAAAGACTGGGCTGCTTCTGCTGTGTGATTCTGACACCAGGGTACAACTCTGCTTGGTTTTTACAGATGTGTCTATGGTGTTCAAAATACAAGCTGATTGGGGATACCTAGGAATATTTAGCCATAGGTACTATCATGTTCTTTAAAGATTTATTTTTAACACTGTTAACATTAAGACTACAGTAATTTCCATTTTATCTTGGTCTAAAAGTGTTTCATAATAGTAGCTGACAAAAAAAAAAACAAGTTGGAGGGAGGACAGTGGTTTTTTTTTTCCCTTTGTGTTTAACATAACATAGCAAAATTAGCCAGGTTGGCAGGGCTTGATGTAGAAGTCTTATGAGAAGTTTTCCATTAACTGGAAAGTCCTGTAGATGTCAACTTTAAAGGTAAAATAGTTAAAGTTGTATACAACATGTCGTAAATAGTTGTCAGGTATATTTACATTTGATTTTTGCCATGGTATTTCTGGCCAGCTGCTGATTTTAGGAGAGCCACTAAAATTGCAGATGTGGAATATTTTGAAAGGCTCTTTTTTGGGTTTGAATTTTTTTTTCTTTGTTTGCTCAAGAGATATGTTCTTTGACAAAGAGCACAAATCTGCACTAGTGAATGGTTGTACAGTTTATCTGTAATAGTTCAATCTGTTTGCTAAAGATCTTGTCTGATTCTTTACTGTTTGTTTGATACTAAGGACCACATTTATCAACTTGGAAGGTAAGGGGGAATCCAGGCTCTTACCACTGATTGTTTCCCTCTTAGAGTTTTATCCTGATTAGTAAGTTTTATGTTTTGGTTTTTTAATTGTAAATTTATATGATAAACCACGTTAGTTTTCCACTACATCCTGTGATAAGCATGTTTAGCTAGCAAAGAACCTCATCCCTGATCTTTTTCTTTCACTTTTGTGTTCAGCTGCTCCTGAATAACATACTAAAAATAAACTAACTTTACTGAGATCTCTTGTTGACATTTGTATTCAATGAGTCATTGTAGTGTGTTGCTATATGATTAAGATCTATTTTGGCTTTTAATCATACATCCATGTGGTGTACTCTTGAAAACAAGTAATTGAATGTTGAAAATTCTGATTTCTGTCTTACCAATTTATTGAAGTCTAAATCTCTGTTTAGTATTAAACTGTCTGTTGTCTGAGTATATCAGGACTCAGCTACATGCATTTTTTTTGAAGTAAAGGCTCAACACTTATATCGGCAATAACATGGATAGTTTCAGTGACCCAGTACAGACTCTGTAATAGACTAGACAGGCATTTTCATTAAACTGTGCCAGTTAAGGACACTTTTGGTACTTTACGAGAAGAGGGCATCTAGAATATAGACTTCAGCTAATTAATTTCAAATGAAGCAAACAAGAGAGAGACTCGTCATAAGACCTGTAGTTTTTTTAAGTAAGATTTTTGTGCATGCAATGTTAAACTTTCTGTAAAAGAATTGTAGGGCTGATAGAGAGGATATATAAAGAAAATCAGGATTTGCCAAATAGCATATGTGGCAATTTGTATAAATTTATATGTAGCATTTACTATTATCCACAACATTTGCCATCTTGCATGCTATTTTGGGATAAGCTGGCAGATAGTTTTTGTTCGTCCATGGCTGCATGGTTGTTTTTTGCACGCCTGTATGTGTAACCCCTGAAAAGTGGCAGCCACATACATTCCATGTGCCAACATTGCTGGTGTGGCTGCACACAAATTGGATCAGAGAACTGATCAACTTATCAGGTACACGCTGCAAGTCTTGCCTGAAGGCGATGATGCAGTCTGGCTGGGATGAGGATGCGGGTGGAGAGAGATGGGGTGACAGAACAGCCGATTTCAGCTTGCACTTAATGCTGGTTAAATTGATTGTGAAACCAGCCCTCAAGGTAAACCTGTAGAGCATATGTGTATATGTACTACGTTTTTGTAAATAAACGTGCAATGAGGAAAATCTAGTGCTTCTTATAAAATTATTATTACAGTTGCCTGAATTTTCATAGTAAAGGTTGCTGTTTTTCACAAGTGTGAATCAGAAAATGTGTGTAGGCAATGCAAGGGAGGCTTGTTTTCAATTGTAGTTCTTTTTCTGAAAACCAGTCACTTTTAAAACTCAACACAGAAAAAAATATTCAAAATATATCTTAGAATTAAGTGGATAATATCTTTAACATAAATGAAAAATCAGTTTATGTTAGTGTATCATGACTGTATTGATTCCACTAACAGTTATTCAGTAGTTAGCTCTCTTAATGATCTGGCTTGGTGCTCTTACTCAATTTCCTTGCTTTTGTGTTACAAAGCTAGATCCATTAGGTTAAATCAGTGAGGAGGTAGAGACCACGATACATCTGTGTGCACATCTCTGAGGTGTTTTTGAGTCCATCGGAGGCTTGATCAGAATCTTCTGTAGGTGCAAAATTCTGTCCTGGCACAGTTTAAGGCAAATATGAACCTTGGTTTCTTAGTAAAGAATATATTTTAAGCAGCTGCAAGAATCTTGGTATGAAACCAGAAATTTTCTTCCATTAAAAAATCATACCGACTGAAAAATCCTGAGTCATTCATTTATGGTTCACTTTGTCAATTTGTGTGTGACTAAGTAATGGTGCTTTTCATGGAGTATCTTTTTTTTTTTTCCTTGTTTTATTGTTGCAATAGAGTATCACCAAACTGGATAAAGATTAGTACATTCTTAACCTTCAGAACTCTTTTTTTTCCTAAGCTGGTTTAGTGTAAAGATTTCAAGCAGTTACATTTAGCGGTTTAAAACCAGGACATACTGCTTCACAGAAAGTCTTGCAAAATTAGGGAGCTATGTGTAGGAAGACCCTAGTAAAACTACCTACTTCCTTACACCATGCTTCAGTGCTATACAACATATTCCAAGGTAACCAAAGTTAGCACAGATGTAAGATTAAAGTATGTATGTATGTATGTATGTATGTATGTGGGAGGGAGGGTCCTTCCAGTCTCAGCTATAGAAAAGTTGCTGCTCTGTTGTACTAGTGGAGTTATTTCATTACCATTTTAATCTTCTACTTATAAAACTTGCTGCATGGAATCAGCTTTGTGCATGTTTCTTCAAAACAGTTTTTAATCATATATTTGTACTTTGCAGCTTTGCCTAAAATCACACAAATGGAGCAGATTCTTAAATGTCAATGAAGATGCGTGTTTTCATACACTTTTCATACCCGTGGTATTATACCTCTGTTTACAGTGATAGTAGGGATGTTTTGAAGAATATAAAATCAATATTTTGGGGGTTTTTAAAAAGAAAATGATTGTCTGATTTGTCTGGTTAGTTGATTGCAACTTCCTGTTAAATGATAGATTGTTTAAAAATCTGGTTTTACCGAAAAGTTCTGTTAAACACAGAGCAAAAATAATTCATTCCTTAAAACTGAAAAAGCAGATTTGTTTTTTTAATATCGATTTGACACATATAGAATGCACAGTTTTAATTGGCCAATATAAAGCTTTGGGCTTTGATCTAGTCCTATGTATGAAATTCCAGCATTCACAAGGCTCTGTTCACAGAGCATGGGACATGGCAGATAAAATTTCTCATTTATTGTCACTGCTCAACTAACCTAAAAAAACCATGCAAATACTGATACCATAGTTTCAATCTTGATCAGACATGCTTTAAAAGACTATATTAGTTTGTCAAGAATTAAATCTCACTTTGAGAAATACACGTACATTAGAAATCTGTAGCCAGTTCAACTTTCAATCAGTGTGCAAGTAGCAAATGAAGGAAACTACAGAATGAAAGAAAAATCACCTCCACTTTACTGTATAAACAATGTTCTCATACAGCATTCCTCAAGTAATAAATCTTCATATTTACCAAACTTTCATGTAATAGAAATAGATGTCCAGCTGATAAGAGTTTGGGTTTTATAGCTTCATTTATGGCCCTATCACTATCCACAGAACTCAGAATGTAATAAATGACTCCAAGAAGTAGATCAACTAAATTATAGTTTAATGCAATAGTGCTGGGTATAGTGAAGGAGTAATTACACTGTGTCTGAACACTCCTGCTGGCTAGCCATTAGAGGAAGGGACATTGGATTATTTTCTGAGCATCTAGTTCTGAAGTCCTTGCTGAAGCAAAACACTTTTTTTTTTTGGGGGGGGGGTGGGTGGGGTGGTGAGGGTGGGAGAGCAGGATTTTACTGTGTTAGTACAGGGACTATAGCTTGAAAAGAAACAGTCCATTAGAGGGAAATACAAGGTAATAAACTGGCTTAATTTCTGCTTTGGACATGGACATTTTAAAGGCCAAAGCAAGACATTTTTCACTTTAGGGATGGAATAAAAAAAGTTGTACATAGCTTTCAGAAAATTGCAGCTGCAGTTACTTATTCTCTTTTTCATCCCATCCTTTAGTCTTTGTAATAAAAGCTATATTTCAACTCCAATTTAAACAAAATCATTACATAGTAGTAATTCCTGTTTGGTAATAACTTTGTTTTGTCTAGTAGCCAACTTTATGATTCAGTGTTATGGAAAGTGTGCACATATCACAAAAAGTCCCTGTCCCAAGAATTTGTAATCTGAAAGTTAGATAAGAGTTGCACAAATCAAGAAAAATATGAAAGATTGTGGAGGGTTTTTCCTTCTTAAAAATAAAGCTGAGGTGGTTGTTGCTAAATGGTGACCTGGTGTATGTGTTCCAGGGAGGAGAATTTTGGGAATTGTCTTGAAAACTCTTACGAATTTTGTTTTGTAATTTTTCCCACGCATGGCTGATGGCGTCTGGGAGTTCATCAGAGAAACCAGCTGATGTTATCTTCATGGGTACATTGGAAAAGAAAAATAGCAGTAGTACAAATGGTGAAGGCTTATTCAGAGTAAGGAGCTACTGTGGAAAGGGTGGCAGTGAGGTGTATTCAGAAAAGGAGCTCAGAATGATTTTGGCATCAGCAATAATTTGGTAATTGAGTTATCTAGAGCAAGTATTCATGGTTGTAGCTAAAATCGATGGGCTGAGGCCAACTCTATGAGG
>NW_009221212.1:0-7764 GCF_000690835.1 Fulmarus glacialis | reverse complement strand
TTGGTGTTACTTTTTCTGTATGTTGCTGAGACAGAGCTCCTGTAAAGACAAGAACATAAGGTGGAAACATTAACCAGAGCAGTGGTCCCTCTCAAGGATAAGAAGCTCCCCTCTGAAAACATTACTTCCACTGAGCAAGAACCATCAAACTTTTGATCTCCAAACCAACAATTTGCACAGCATTTGATTTAAATTGAGCCAGAATTTTAAGAGAGTCCTAGTTCTGTCAGCACAGTAAGGTGAAATTGACAGTTGTCTTTAACATGTGGTGTATCACTTTAACAAAAATCAAAGCATAGTTCCATTCCAGAAAAGAAGCACCAAGCAGTACACGTTGGAGTAAAGAGGATAGATGCTTTAGCAAAACCCTGGCTTATGTCTCAAAAGTGAAAAAAAATCCATTTTTTTTCTCTACACTGCTGGTCATTATTGGACGATGAGGTTTATTGGAAATGATAAGATAATCCATTTTACTAAAAATAGAAATAAAAGATTAAATAAGAACACAAAGCCAGATCCCAGGATAGCTCTTTTCTCATCAAGGTCATCACCTCCACAAAGTTTGGTAAGACTGCGTTTTAGTTAAAATAATTAAATTAAAATCAGTTGCTGAACTTAGTGTTGGTGGATGGTTACTGTCATGTACTATAGGTTAAATGAAGTCTTGCACAACTACAACCTATAAAATCTTTTACTTTTTTTCTGTGTAAACAGCATCATATGGGAGAAATTAATAAGAGAAGGTGCAGAGAAAATTACTACTTATGTCTGCTTCTAGGTACCTAAATAAGGGGTTTGATTGCGAGGGCTGCTGAGCGTTGCAACCCCCATGTTTGTCAATAATAATCACAGATACTCAGCACATTTTAAAATAGAGCCACTTGTTTAGATGTCTGATTCCAAATGCCTCGTTGTACTCGGCCAAATTTAAAATTGATCTGCTCAGCTTCATCTAGTCCTGACACGAAAAGTTTTCATGGCCGGGAATTAAAAGCTACTCAGATCACTAATATAATGATCTGCTCAGCTTCATCTAGTCCTGACAAGAAAAGTTTTCACGGCTGGGAATTAAAAGCTACTCAGGTCACTAATATGGCACTTGGCCAATTAAATCTTGTGTGCTTTATAAAGGTTAATGAATTCATCCTGGAAAAGTAGTATTCATTATTTCCTTTCCACTATTTTCTGTCTCCTATTATTCTGCAAAAAAGTTCAGTCCCTCAAATAAGGATCATGAAAAAAATATTTGACTGGTCAACTGCTTTTCTGAAAAGAGTTGAGACAGATTTTTCTTAAAGGCATGCTTTTGTGGCAAATCAGAGGTCCTAAAAGGGTTTTAGATCAAAATATTATCTGACCACAAATGCAATTTCTGGCCTGTCTGGAATGACCTGCCCAGAGCTACACATTAAAACCTAGACCTGATTTCTACATGATCCAACTGACGGTGACAACTCAGACAGTGCCAACAGTCCCGCAGGAGCTCTCAGGGACCCCCCAGGGCCCTACACAACAACCGGTCCTGGCAACAAGGGCGGATTGCTCTCCACAGACAGGAGCAGGCCCAAACAGGAACGTGGTCAGCGCGGGAACGCAAAGCAGTAGGTCAGGTCGCTCCTGGAAGAGCCTCATCAAGGTGAGGCCGAGCTGTGTGACGGTCACCTGCACCGCTTCTGAAAGGAAGAGACACACAAAGTACCAAACTCTTCTTGCTTGTAATCGGTCGGTCTGGATCCTTGGCAAATATGTGCATCTCTCAGATATAACCAAACGGCATTTATCCAAATTCCCGATTTGCTAACCAAAACAAATTAAGAAGTCAACTGATATTCTTCATTGATGAATGCCATCCAACCACCTCCATCAGATACGAATTTCCTTTGATAAATACAAATGTGATGATCTATTAAACTGCCGAGTTGCTACCTGGTTTGTGGCCATACTCACCATGATCACAGAAGCAGACATGGATGTCTGCATTTTTTGAGGACTGCATTTTTTGAGGATGCAGAAGACATTGGTCTCTAACTACCTTAATAATTGAGTGAATGTTGCCAGGCTAAATTAATGATGGTTTTGTTTCTGTTTTTTTTTCCCTGAGTTATACTAGATAGGAAAATGGCTCATCATACTTCTCAGGGAAAGAATATGCTTCCAAAAGGTTGAAGACAGTTTTCTGAGAAACAACTTCCCCCTGATTAGGATGAATTAGATGGTGTCTAAAAATGACACATATTTGATGATTTGATGCAAACCCAAGGTCTTAGGAATGCAGAAAAAGCCTAAACACTGTTCCTACAAACACAGCCAAAGTAGAGGATCCTGAAAGCTTTATCAAATCAACCTGCCTCATCTTTTAAAATGGTGTAAAGGAATTCTAGACAAAATATTTCCCCAAACCAGTATTTTGGCTCACTGAAAGTTTAAAGATCTTACATGCCTTTGCCCTAACATTGACATGACGATGATGGTTGAGAGGTCAACATAAGAAAAGAACAAAACAACCTTTTTCTGCCAGGTGTGCTGAAGCCAATTTAAAGTGGGGATGAAAAGAGACGGAAAGGCCAGGGCTGAAGCAAGGGCTCTAGGGGGGTGGGGTAAAGATTATATTAATATATGTGGATCTGTATATATTCATATACAGAGTTTGAGTTAGTGCCAAAAATAGCTCTTCTCCTTTGTATCATTTTTGTGCCATAGTATCTCATTCAGAAGGATTAATTCAGTAAGGTTGGTACTCCTTAACAACAACTTCCTTTTACTTCTGTAATCAACAGCTGCTTTCATGTTGCTATATCTGAGTCTACTCTTTTTTGTTTGTTGTTTTTCACGCGGACATGGTGTCCTTGATTAAATCCTTTGTTAGCAATCTTAATTTCAACAGTGACTGCTGATGGCCTTTACAATTGAAAATGCAGCAGTTATGTACAGTGCATTAATCTGAAACCAATATTGACTCATTAAGCTCCTGCTCTAAAAGGGCTTTCCATGGCCTCAATTCCGGAGCACTTTCAAGAGCTTTCTGAGGTGGTTTCCTGGGTACATAAGGATTGCCTGAAGCAGTACAAAAGCCATGTGATGTGAAAGATATTCAGCACCATTAATTCCTCTGTTGTCCACTTAACCCCTTAGAGGACCTATAGATAGATTATAAGGACTGAAGATCTCTCTTTGCATTGGATGGTACTTACTGAATGTGCACATTAGGTGTTCTTTCCCAGGTTTTGTGTGAATGTAGTCTGTGGGAGTTTTTGCCATAAATCAGCTGGAAGCAATTTTGGCTTTGCAGGATGCTGATCTCATCCAGATCTCAGAATGAATGGTGAGTTTCTTCATCAGCTTGCTTGGTCCCAAGCGATTACTGAGCATAGCTTTTAACCTCCACTATGGATGGATAGTCCAGGATAGTAAGCACATGGTAAGCAGCAGCCATTCATTAACTTCTGCAGTACTCTGTTCAAAGGGAAGTCCATTTAGAAAATGGGTGGCTATCATCCAAACATTTTTCAGCAATGAATTTCAGAAGTAACAAGGAAGAAATATCTTAGTGAAGACTTTTATTGCTTGCAGAAGCGGATTTGTTAGCTATCTGGCAAAGGTGGCAGAACCCCATATGAGAGAGCCATCTGGAACTTTTTTGAGTTCCTCAAATACTTGAATATGCTCACAAATGCTCAGACAAAAACTTGCAAATACTGCAAGTATGAGATAGACAATCCTTTTTTTTAATATTTCTGTGTGCTGTTGATGGCTTCTCTAAAAATAACATAGGAAAATAAAGCCTTGTTGATTTGCACCTGCTTGCTTAAGAGGTTGAACACCCTTTACACATGAGCTGTGAATCCCATGTCCTGGAAGGAGACAGCTCAGTGGGAAAGATGTGCTTAAGCCAACATGGCCTGTGGGATGCTGGTGCCATGGTTGTGTGACCACTTCACATTTTTTATTATAGGCATGCTAATAAGACAGGTGTGTTCCTGGGATATTAGTATGTTTTCACCACCAGATCTCTGAAATATATCACTGGAATTTGAATTTTTAATGTGTCTTGCTCACAGACCCAAGTAATGTGGTTGGTCTATCTTCTCAGTCTCCAAACCCACATAAATTCCAACTTTGAATAACACATTTAAGGCATCATTTCAGAACCAGCAATCACTGGCTGATGTCCTGAGCCGACTGAATTTCAAAGTTCTTTGCTACATTAATTGATCACTTTTCAAATGAGAGTAGAGCTGTATCTACCAACATTTATATTTATATTGACATTTGTTATGACAGGTTATGATTGCTCTGCCGTTTAAAAGATATATCCACAATTTAGTATAAAAGTGTGCCTTTGTTAGTTATTAATTTTGCAGTTAATTTTTTGTTCATTTGCAGGTAAGGCTTTTCTGTTGTAAAAAACATTTTTACATTTTGTATTTCAAACATTCTGTATTTCAAGCCTCTCCATACTTATACAATATAATAAATAAAATGAGTAAAAAATAATTTTCTAAGAACAAAGTACACCATAAGATGGATGAGCTTTCTTTGATAAAATATAATCTCAAGTGTCTCAAGGAATGCATGAGCATGGGTCAAATTTGGTGTCTTGTTCTACAAAAACAAGACAGGAGAAAAATATTTTATTTATGAAATGTGAAATTGGTTTATCTTTTGAAAATTTTAAGCTAAATTCACCATAAGTGTCTTTTTAAAATTCAAGGTAGAGCTAAAAAAAAATACATTACACTTAACATTTTACATAAATTTTTTGAACTGACCAAATTAAATATTTCACTTTTCCCTTGAGAGAAACCAAAGCATACTGTAAACAGTGGTATTTCAAATCCCTATTAACATGAAGAGGTAGTTTATTCACTGAATAAGAGAGAACAAATGATGGAAAACTGAAGCAGTTTTCTTAACACGAGAAGGATTTGTGAAGTGCTATGAATTCTACAACAGCAGAAAGGCCTATTGTCTAGGTTAATTAAAAAATCTCTTCAATGGGTCTTTTAACCAGATGAAGAAGCATTTATTTTGGGTCAATACTCATCACTCATATAATGTTTAAGCAGACCTGACAGGTACTTTCTATCAGGTGGTGGTGACTTCTCTAATAGAGACTTCTAGGTTGTGAGGATGATTGTTGGCTATTTTTAGGGTTGTCTGGAAAAGATTAGAGCCAGCTGAAATACGCAGCTCCCTGAAGCAGAAGATGATCCACAAGCACCTGCCAGTCCACAGTTGATGGCAGTATTGGAGAAAAATGATGCAAAGAAACAAGAACAATAGTCCACAGGTAGACGTGTTTGCAGTCCAGAAGTCAGAAAAATCCAAATAAGAAAAGCTGGAATGCTTTTCTACTAGGGCTCTACAACACATAAGGCTTCTATACAAGAGGCTTCCAAACTATTCTGAACTTAGAAACTTTGGAGCAGCCTCTAGGAATTAACAAAGTCACCCTCAAACAACTGAACGCTTTAGGAAAATATGTCTTAGTTATTATTTTGACATCACTGTTGTTGTTCTACATCTCTTGTAGGCAGAGATGTCATCCTGAAAAAGGAAATCCAACTGTTTATTGCAAACTTTATGCACTTTCCTCTATGTAAAATCTATCTGTTACTGTTAAATGAGAGAAGAATAATTCGTACATTAAATTATTTCAGTAACTGTATAAACCTTATAAAATAAGAAGGAATCATACTACTAATGTCTCTTAAGATGGCTTAACTCACATTTTTGATCAGCTTGGTGGGTATCAACTGTTTTTTGTTAGCCGAAACCTTTACAACTCTTAGGAAAAATAGACAAACAAGTCATCTGGAAGCATATAATTTCAAAAAGCAGCCACAATGTCCAAGCTATTCCATCTCATATATATATTAAAACCATTTATTCCTAATTTAATGGAATCCTAATTACAATGAATTCTTGGCTTTGGTTTGCTTTGTTTTTCTGGAGTCAGACTTGCAGTAACTCCTTAATTACTAGGAGGAATCAGCGGATGCAAACTAATTGTAAACATATAGATTAGTATGAGGGGAAAAAAAGAGCAAGAGAAGAATCTGTGTCTGTCACTTCCTTAAACACTCTAGAAGGGAAAGAACCCAAGAGAACTCAGAATCCCTTCTTGGGCATAAACATGCTGACATACACCTGAAATACATCAGCTGAATCTGTCTGTTGGTGTCCAGGGTCCTGTGCTTCAGAGATAAAAAAAAATATAAGGAAAAAGATGTGGAGTACTCTGTCCCATATTAGATCTCAGCCTGACCTCTGACAAAGACTGGCTGAAGTCTGGAAGCCTTGAATGAATTGATGGTTAAAAACTTAAATGGGACATAAAGTAATGAATATAGGTCAAACCTTTCTGAGATGGCTCCTCATCCAAAGAAAGATAATCCTTTTAGTTTAAATGCTGCTATAAGGCATTCAACTATGATAAAAAGAAATCAAAGATGTTCATCCGCATGATTTTTATATGTCCTTAATATGATAGTATAAGAGTCAAAGATAATGACAATCCATCCATGTGCCTTCTTAGGATCCATATAACCAGACTTTAGCACATGGACAGCTTCTAAGTTTGTGACTAATGTCATTGCTGTTACTGATGCTGCTCAGAAGTGTACAGTAAAATACACATCTCCATTCTTAATAGTATTGTAACAACAGTGACATCCAGTAACAGAATACAAATACAGTTTAATGATAAATAGTTGAATTACTTGAGTATTCTGGCAAGACAATGGTTTGGTTTTATTATAACGATAACACTAAAATATGCATTTGGGAAATGAACTAACAGGTCATCGCTCCTGAATCATAGTAAATTTGTATGGGCATACTTTCAGTCTTGTCTGAAAAAAGCCCTCCTCTGATTAGTAATCATGATGGGTATTTTAAAAGGTCAATAAAGTGGAAAATAGAATTGAATTCAACCTCTTTGGAGTAAGAATTAGTTTGTGCAAAAAGCAAAACCAGTATCAGTACATGTTAAATATAGAACATTTTTATTTAATTTTCAGCTCAGGTTATAAATCACTCTAAATGGAATGAACATGATATATGATTCCACTTCACTGCTTCATTATTTAAAGTTAAACAGCAAGAAACTTTTTTTGGTGAAATCTGAAAAGGCAAAAAAGACAAATTACTAAGTTCAAACCTTGTTTCACTGCTGAAAAATAGTTAAATGATGATAACAGCTTATGATTTTTCAGAGTAAATTCTGATTAAATATATGCTATTGTGGTTCTATGCCATTGTTGGAAATCAATCAGTTGTACCCTTCACCTACCTAGTTATATACTTAAAATCTTCTACTGCCCTTTCCACCCACAGGCCCCAGTACCGGTGCAAGCAACTAGTTGTTTTGTCCATGAAGATGTAGTTTTGTGTAGGGTTTTCAGAACATATAGTAAATTGAAAGATACCTCCCAAGGTGGACTACTTCCTTCTCCAGCTGTCCCTGCTTGTTTTGTCACATGCATTTACAGCAATTTAAAAAAAAAAAAAAATGATATGGTGTTATCTGGGTGTGTCCTTTCTTTTGCTCAGTTGGTGACTGTGTCTGCTCAAAAATTTCAATAACCACATATACTAGAACTTCCCAGGGAAAGGATTACCCTTTTTTCTCCTACCTCTCCATAGTCAAAACATGTTACCTTCTAATCTTGTTCACGGAAGGGTATTATAATGATATACCAAAAAAATTCGCATATCAGTAATCTTGTAATCAAGTAAATCAAGTATGAATGGTCAAAACCT
>NW_009221211.1:59573-63143 GCF_000690835.1 Fulmarus glacialis | reverse complement strand
TCCCCCTCCGCTGAGGGTGAGGGACGTGCCTGGAATAAGCTGCTCTCCCCGGGTGTCTCCGTGCCCCGAGGTGAAGGGGGAGGCCCCCGGGCCAGGGACACAGAAAGGGTCGTTGAGAGCCGGAGGAGCTGGCCGAGGAGGGAGAGGAGAAGTCGGGTCCTTGTGGCAAGGCGAAGCTGTGGTCGTAGGGGTGATGTGAGGGGGGGAGAAAGAGGGCTCGGACGGAGTCAGGCTGGGGGAGAGGGTTCAGGGGCGTATGAATGATGGCTCAGGAAGACCGAGGGTTGCTTTAAATGCTCATCCCAGATGATTAGCTGAATCTACGTGGCGTTGTTAGGAGACGTGTTAAAGGGGAGGGAGTGGAGGTGGTGGTGGAATATGGTTCCCTGCCTTCTTGGTCCCCCAAAGATGGAGATGAGCTCAAAATATAAAAAGGGACAAACGTACTGGAAAAGGCTGGAGGCCCATAGAGACGAATAAGCGAAATACTTACGGTTTGGTAAAAGCATACAGTGTTCGTTAAGGTACTGGGTCTATCTGAAGGATGGTAGTTTCCCAAGACTGCATAGCTGGTGTTTGGCGTTAACTAGGTATTGTAAAGCAAATGAAGGGCTCGGTACTGAGCGTTAAGGTCATCGCCTCTAAGAATTGTTGAACTGGAAGGATGATGCTCATAGGAATCAATGGAAACCTTTGTTTGAAGTCTTGTGTTGTATATACAGTCGGTCTACCACATTAATAGCAGTAACTGTGGAAGGGAGCTAGGAGAAGGGTCTGTATTGCAAAATGCTTATTTAAACATCTCTCACGTCAGTGTATCAACATTTTTTCAGCTATAGAAGATGTTTATGCAAAGTAAACTTTGTTGTGCTGAGATCATGCTGCGCTTTCACACACTGAGTACTGTGTGCTCTTTGCAGTGTTTGTTTTGCAGGCTTTCTAGCCGTGTTCTTCTTGTGCATGTCCTCCTTCTCCACTCTCCTTGCTTCATTCTGCTTAGTTCCAAGAAGCAGAAGGACAAAGTGTGGATTCCCATTTTACATATGAAGGCTTTTTTCTGTCATCGTGAAGTACTTTGAAGCTGACAGCATCAGGCTTAAATTTTAAAATAGCTGTAAAGAGCGCTCTAGCACTTTCCACAGCCAGAACAATGTGAAGGCATTTAAAGTTAAGAAGATCATTTTAAGACTGCATTTTAGATGTATTCCAGTTGTTATCACAGCTTTGCTTGTTACATTCCTGAAAAATTACTGCCAGTGAGGATCAGTGAGTTTTTGTTTTGCTGCATGTGACTTAAGATGAGTTGTCAAGGTGCCAACCATTTAAAAGGTAGAGAATATTTTGGACTAATTCTTTTATTTCCACAAGCATTCTTCTTCCCTGAAAAATCTTAACAAAAATATACATAAGAGAATGGAATATTGTTTGTAAAGTTGGGAAGCTAAATAGTAAGAGGGTGCACTGAAACTCTTAATTTCCTAGCAAAGGTGATGTTTATTGATTCTTCCCAGCACCCATTCAACTTCTGGGTTGTTCCTGTAATCTGTAATAGCATTTTTCATTGTTTAAAAAAACCTATCAGAACTATGTCTACTCAAATCTTTTGAATGTATCCTCTTAAACATTCTTAACTGTGAGTCATATATTCAAACATTTTAGCGGTGGAGGTGAAAAAGCAGCAGAGAGAAATGAGCACTAAGGCTAAAGTCTACTAAAGTAAATTGATATCAAATCCCATTTTGTTCATTAGGAGGCAGGTGCCTAAAAGTTTCTGTGGGACTGAGCCTCTGTGAATTTTTATTTCCAGTTTATTCAAACACTGGGTGAAATGAATGTGTATAACTTTTATTTTTTTTAATTTTGTCCACCAACACAGTAGCTCAGATATTTCTCTTGGAGCTCTGGTCACTGGTGATTTTCCCTGATGTGAGTAAAATATAAAAGACTGTAGACTTGTATTTATATCCTTCCTGTTTCCTCCCTTTAGCTTCCTCATGCCAACATCACTAGATAATAGTTGTGTAATAGCTCTACATTTACAGTATGTTCCACACAGTGCCTTTCATGTGAAAGAGTGCTTAAAACTGCAAAGGGAAACCCCTTTTCCATAGCTGAATTGTGGTTGCTGCAGGAGTGGAAATGCTTCAGCCATTCTTCAACAGTTCAGCTCAGGGGAAGTAAATAGAGTTCTTCAGCTGAATCTAGGGAAGCTATTAAAAATAATACTTGAATATTCCCTCCCACTCCAGTCCCTTCTCAAGGACAAGAAGGTTGCTAGCTTCTTCCTCCAAAGTGCTGTGGAATCTTTTTTAGGAAAAAAAAAAAAGCCTACTGATAGAGAATTATGCTAGTCTAATGTGAAAGCATGTAACGTGAAAGCTGGCAATTTAAAAACGAATGAATGCAAACATTGTTATTGTAGTTCTTTGCTGAAATACTAATAAGTGATGACAGGAAGCTAGATAATTCATCTTTGGAAGTGCGAATATTTATTAAACTGAACTAGGAAACTATATGGAGTAAGACCGCAAAACTGGATGATGGAAGACCTGAAAGCAGGGATGATCACTTGTGAAAATATTCTTATCTGGGCTGTTCATTGGCAAGAAGAGTTTAGGGTTAGCTCGGCTGTAACTGCTTTAAAAAACAACTGATCAAAAGGAGAGCTGTAGGAGCACAGAATGCTTGAGCACCTTCTCAGAGCTGCTGTTTGGCTTGTTTTGTTGGCAGCTGTGGCAGGGGAAATACTGGCAGCAGATTTAATAACATAATAATTTCTCATGGAAATACCATGTTTACCTGATTGCTAAAGAGGGGAACAGATAGGAGAATAGGATTTTATGAAGCGCATATCCTGAGTCCACGGAACACAGAATAGCTGAGGTTAGAAGGGACCTCTGGAGGCAGTCTAGTCCAACAGCCTCCCCTCAAAGCAGAGTCAACGAGAGCAGGTTGCTCGGGGCCATGCCCAGACTGTTCTTATCTCCAGGACGGAGACTCCAGCCTCTCTAGGGAAACCTGTTCCAGTGTTTGACTGCTGTTAATGGTATTAAAAAAAAAAAAAAAAAAAAAATCTTTTGTTTACATGGAATTTTCTGTATTTCAATTTGTGCCCATTGCCCTTTTACTGGGCATTGCTGAGAGTAGTCTGGCTCCATCTTCTTTAATCCCCCCATCAGGTATTTATACGCATTGATAAGACTTCCCCTGAGCCTTTTCTTCTCAAGGTTAAACAATCCTAGCTTTCTCAGCCTCTCTTCATATGTCAGATGCTCCAATCGGTTAGCAATCTCTGTGGCCTTCTGCCAGTATATTCCATGCTTCTCTTGTACTGGAGGCTCAGAACTGGACGCAGCACTTTGGATGGGTCTAACTCTTGCTGAGTAGAGGGGAAGGATCACCTTCCTTGACCGGCTGGCAATGTTTTACCTAAAGCAGCCCACTATGCTATTGGCCTTCTTTTCCACAACAGCCCATTGCTGCCTCATGTTCAACATCTTGTCCACCGGGACCCCCAGATCCTTCTCTGCAAAGCTGCTTTTCAGCCTGTTACCTATTGGCTCATTTCTC
>NW_009221211.1:27039-59066 GCF_000690835.1 Fulmarus glacialis | reverse complement strand
TAAAAAAAAAAAAAAAAAAAAAATCTTTTGTTTACATGGAATTTTCTGTATTTCAATTTGTGCCCATTGCCCTTTTACTGGGCATTGCTGAGAGTAGTCTGGCTCCATCTTCTTTAATCCCCCCATCAGGTATTTATACGCATTGATAAGACTTCCCCTGAGCCTTTTCTTCTCAAGGTTAAACAATCCTAGCTTTCTCAGCCTCTCTTCATATGTCAGATGCTCCAATCGGTTAGCAATCTCTGTGGCCTTCTGCCAGTATATTCCATGCTTCTCTTGTACTGGAGGCTCAGAACTGGACGCAGCACTTTGGATGGGTCTAACTCTTGCTGAGTAGAGGGGAAGGATCACCTTCCTTGACCGGCTGTTTTTCCTAACACAGCCCAAGGTGCTGTTGGCCTTCTTTGCTGCAAGGGCACACTGCTGTCTCATGGGCAACTTTTCCACCAGGACCCCCAGGTTCTATTCTGCAAAGCTGCTTTCCAAGCTGTTGGTCTCCAGCATGTACTGGTGCATGTGGTTGTTCCTTCCTAAGTGTAGGACTTGGCATTTCCCTTTGTTGAATTTCATGAGGTTCTTGTTTGCCTGTTTCTCTAGCCTGTTGAGGTCCCTGTGAATGACAACACAACCATCTGGTATATTAACAGCTCCTCCCAGTTTTGTATGATCTGCAAATTTTGGGGGTGCACTCTGGCCCATCATCTAGGTCACTAATGAAGATGTCGAACAGTTCAGGCCAACTTCTTTTCCCATGAAGCAGAAAAGGTGCAAGATTAATTTTTTGCATAATTGGTTGTACTACTTTGGGTTTTTCTCCTGTTTGTAAGCTTCACCATAAGTTGTTGGTTTTGAATGTAGCTTTGTACTTTAATGTTATGAGCCACAGACTGCTTTTGTCAAAACTTTGGACATACAGCAGCAAAAGTTGTTCAGTGAAAGTGGTTCAGGCTGAACTTGAGAAGGACAGAAGTAACAGAACTTTTAACATCTAATGTACTTTCAGTGCATCAGTGTACAAAAAAATATATGGCACTTCTAGATCATTACCTGATTTGTGAAATGCTTCTCAAGTAGAAGGTTGATACAGTAAGCGAAACATGGATATTAGTAACAGTCAGCTCTGTACTAACTCGGTGTGAACGCTCGTATTTCACCCTGAATCCGTCTTCAAACTGGCTGCTCTGACTCACCGAGTGTGCACTGAATGTCCATACCGAGCATTCATGTGCTGCTGAATAATGCACTTCCTGTTTTGACACATCATGCGTGCATGTCAGCAAACAAGCGTGACATCTTTTGTACTGCTGCTGCTCCTCTGCACTGGGCTCTGTGTGCCGCTGTGTTTTAAGAAAAATCTGATACTGTGGGACTTCAGAAGGAGTTTGACATTGGAAAGCAGCTAAAGTAGGAGTTACCTCCTGTGGGGATTTTCCACCCCTGCCTACTCCCTATAAAACACATTTTTAAAGTGATTAATGAAGGAAGAAAACACAGTAAAAGGCAGTAAGTAACAGTGTGGCCGTGAGCTAGAGATGTTGCTTGATTATCAGCACTCCATTGTGCCTGTAGGAAAATACTTCAAGAAAAATACTCTCAAACATTTTACAGAAGACCCCTACTTAGTATCTTCAAAGTGAATACTTATCTGATGTTGCAATTCACAGTTGCAGCGTACCTGATTTGTAGTGTTTTCACAGGACAGTGCCCTGTGGTCTCGTGAGTTTGGTTTGTGTATGTTTTCTGGTATAAAAATAATATGTTTGCATGGTAGCTAACATGCTGGGGTCTTTAGATGTTGACATAAAGCAAGAATATCTGTGAAATATTTGATTCTTTGCATAGTGAATTGTTTTTCAAGAGCTGGGAAACAGGAGTAAAGATGAGCTTCAAACATTTGCTAGATATCGTAATAGGAAAATGCTTCACAACTTAGTGTGATAGGACTGGAGCTCTTACTGGATGTTATGGACCACACAGTGTCAGTTTTTCTTATCTCTCTAAACCTCTTCCCACGGTCTTTCAGTTCAGTAGTTCCTATATTAATCAGCATAATAGTGCACCTTTTGGGCCCATAGATACAGGAAAGTACTGTTGGCAGATGGGTATTTGCTATAAAGGCACGCTGGCAAGATCTATCAGTCCTTGTAAACTTAAGAAACTGCCTTCATTCTACACTTGGCCTCCCATAGCTTACAGCCTGAAAATACGCTATATGGGAAGTATTTGCTAACCGAGAATGTGAGATGCATTATATTACTTGATTGCTTACAATACGCTATTGCTTATTTAAGTAAAGCAAGTTTTTGTTAGGATATCTTTATTATGATAGCCAGTAATGTAACTGCTTCACAACCTGCTTTTGATTCACCTCAGCTTTTTTTGAGTGCTCTGTGGATTATCTTGAGTTGTAAACTAGTGAGAACTAAAGTAAAAACAGTTAATATATTGAGCAGAACTTTGGTCATTCATATATTCTGATGTAGGTCTGCTGAATCAATAATCCTTAATTATTAGTCTTAGGAGAAGTGCTGTCACTTCAGCTGGAATAGGTTATTTTGGGAGCACTCTGATTGGAAATGGGATCTCTAGCGTAAAGGTGCCGGCCAGTATCATGGTGCCTGGACTGTGCAAATGCACAGGAGGACGATGACCTCTTTCATTTAAAGAGGTGATACTGTGATTAAAATGAACAAATATTTGGAGAAGAAAGAAGGATCAAAACAAATGAAGGGACTTGCTCAGGACATAAACCTGCTGTGCAACCTTAGCTTAGCAACTCGAATGCTTCTTTGGATGGAGGAATGCTTAGGTTTTTGTTAGTACTCAAATATTTCTACTGAAAGGAGAAAAGAGAAGAAATTTCTTGAGGCATGAGTCCAAGACAGCAGCTATGAACAAGTGTAGTGAAAATGACTGGTCTCTGATGTCCCTAGCGTGGCTCTAGACAGGACTCTAAAATGGCTGTCAGTTTGCTTACATAAGGATGCAAGACAGTTTTATATAACTGTAAAATGGCCTTGTAAAGCACTTAATTTTGTGGTTGGAAGCCTTGTTCAAAAGTTCGTGATGTATTCAGTAATAAGTTACTAGCAGTTTGTGTAAAAGGATAATATTTCCAAGGATTACAATTGCATCTATTGAGTAAGTACGTATGTAGCAGGTGGATAGTCCAAGAATTTTTGCTGCTAATTCTCTCCTGTATTGAAGTAGCAGCTTTGAATATTATAATGATATTTTCCTTCTAGACACAGCTGCTCTAGAATATGCAGTACTGTCTTCCTGAGTTGTACAACTGACATGTTTTTAACTAAGAAAAACTACGAGGCTTTATGCTTCAAAAAACATTGAAACTATTTTTAAAAAGAACTATTTTTTTGTTTAAAATCCAAATGATCTGCAACTGCATTTAGGCTTATGAAATTATGTTGTCTGTTTTGATCTATATTTCCTCAAGAGTTTATATTAATGCTTGTACCTAATTAAACCTAAATCTAGCCATTATTCTAAGTCTCTCATTCCAGAAATACTACTACTACTCTTTTCTTTTAACTTTCTTTTCCTTTTCTGATTTTGCCTAGAGCAAGGAAAAAACATTACTGTTTCAAGGGATTGATAAGAGCTACACATCAGAAGAATTCATTCTGTGAATAAGTGGTGATATAATTTAAATTTTGGATGAGTTCAGTGGCAAGGAATGATGCTGACTCAGTTCTGAAATAATCCCAGAGTTATAGAGGAATTGTATAAAAATACAGAATTTCAGTAATTCTGTATGGAAATGCTTAATTGTTATTGGTTTGAGGGAAAATTTGGAATAGTTTATTGTACCCTGCCTCATTTTTCAAACGGCATCATGTATAATAGACGTCCTCTACTTTTCTGTTTTGTGGAAGGTGAGCATGGTGATCTAATTTAGTCTCAAGGAAACAGCTTAATGCTCAGAGGTGTTTCTTGCTGGGTTTACCTTTTCTCTTGAAACTCTTTGTTTATTAAAACTATTCAGGAGATGCTTAATTTTTCTTCCATATTCCCATACTTCCTCTTTCCTATTGCATAAAGTAGAGCTAAGTTGTCTTTGCTTCTGTTTTTTTGAAAGACAGTTTCATCACTGCACTTCCCACTTTCTTTTCCCTACCTATCTGTGGCTAGGCTTAATTTCACATAATGGCACAATATATGGCATTTGAAAAAGCTTATTTGTACCTCAGAAAATCTTCAACTTGGAGAATCCAATCTTGGAGACCTGTAGACTTAAGCAAATCTCTGGTGCTTTTCAGGTGTTATAAGCTAACACAATTGAGGAGAGGAAGCACATCATTTTTCTGACCCTTGAAAGGAGAGCATAGTTCTGTAATGGTTCCCCCCACCTAATCTGGTAGGACTCTTTTTTTTTTTTTTTTTTTTTCTTGAAACGTTTTTTTTTCTTCCCACTAGTTATCTGACTTCATATACCTGAAAAGATTTTTAAAAATCCATTTCAAATTCCCTCCTGCCCATGATTCAGTTCATTTGAAAAGATACACAATGTAGGTATTTGTGTTTAAAAAATTCTACACTTCATGTGGCAAGGAGTTGCTTTCAGCTGTGAGACTGTAATGTTAAAGAAGGATGATTTCCACAGACATCTGTAAGGTCAGGATATATAGTGCAAACTTCCCTGCATATGTTGGTACTACTGTGAAGTTAGACCTGATTAACTTCTTTCTCCCAAACACAGGAGGAAATCGGATGTTCTTTTACAGAATCGCAAACCTATGTAAAAGATGCTTGTTTCTGTTGTCTATACTGTTTTCTGGGAAAATCAGTTTTTAGGAAACAAACCTCTGAAAATTCCTGTTAACAGGAGGCTGGGGGATGATTAATGGTCTTACTTTCACCACCAGGTAATTCTTCCTTCAATTGTGATGACTTTTTTGAAGTATCACTCTTGGTCTATAATTTCCAACAACCAAATGATAGCTATACAAATTGGTTTTTCCTTTCTATTTCTTTCTGCTACATCTGAACTAGTTTCCTGTGTGCAGTCACTGTGGGGTAGAAACTCTTTCTGATTAATGTTGTGGTCTGAAAGACATTGTTTGGGTTTTAGTTTCCATTTTTATTTTGAATTCTTTAGGCTTGAATCTGCGTAAGTGAAGAAGGAATCTAGCCTATGTTGTAGGATGTGGCCAGATCAGTGTGAGAACTGGTGTGCTAAAGGTCTAGTGTAAGGCTAAAGACTTGTGGGGAGGATAAAGGCTTACATTTTTCACAAAACTTTAATTATGAAAGAAACATATGCAATTCAATCTTTCAGTATTACTGTGTACCAGTTAGGAAAACTTGCGGGCAGCATCAGGCTGGTGTTTGAAGTTTCACGCAGTAGCCATTACACTTTGGCCTAACATCCTATACCTCTAAAGGAGTAGAAATGCAGGATGTAACACTTCTTATAAATAAGCTTATTTGGCTTAAGGAAAATCCCTTTCTCCTGTGTCCAGTTCTCTCCTTAATTCACTGGAAATTCTCTGATAAATGCTGGTAAACACATTTTTCCTGAAGTAGTCTGAGAATTTTTTTTGGATAGCTGTGGAAGAAAGACAAAGTAGAATACTTTGTTTCAGTGCTTCTACTTTCTTAAGTAAAATTTTAGTGAGATTCTTAATACATGTCATCGATTTTTCCCTTCCAGCCAATGGCTTATTGATGCAGAAATACTATCCTGACTAATCAAATATAGAATAATGTATATCAGCTAATGTGACTTTTAAGAAGTAAAGTCATGTCATGCAAAGATATTGGACCTCTATGTTTAAAAAAAAAAAAAAAAAAAAAAGGAGGTGGTGGTGGATTTAGTTGATAGCTTATTTGTATTACTGAATGTTTTTTGGAAATATCCCTTACCAGGAACTCTTGAAAGAAAGAAGACGGTAGTCCTTATGTGGATAGGTAACGGGGCAAGATAAGAAAGAAACATCAAGATCTAGTAGCCAACCTCTAAAATGGAAGAAGGTTAGTGTTAGGGTTCTGCTGGCGTCTCTGTGAGTGCTGCTGATATTCAGCTGTTTGAACAGCCTGGAACAGAGAGTGAGTGCTGAGATGATACGGTTTCCTTGATGATGCTAAGATAATCGAGTTATTACAGATACAACCCAAGTATGAAGCATTAGAGAAGAATAATGAGAGACTGAATGGCTGTTAAAATAGTAGATGAAATTCAATATAGACAAGTGTAGTGTGATACAGTTTTTAGGTATGGTGGAAAGAAAAACAATCCTAATCTTAATATATGCAATAACTGAGTCAGAAATTATCATCATTGCTCAGTGGAATCTTGGGGTTATAGTGAGTGTTTTCTGGGAATGATCAGGTTAATGTTGACAAACTGAGGTTCTCCATTCTTCCCTTTCCCAACACATTTGTCCTTTGGTTTCTTCTTAAGTAGTTACGCTTATTTTCTGCCTTCCGTCATCCTGAATAAGGATGTAGTAGAACTGAAAAATGTCTATAGAAGGGCAAGAATGATTAGAGATATGGAAAGACTGTCTTCAAAGAATGGTTTAGAAAGAGCTTCTTCAATCTTAAGAGACATGAGAGCCATGTCTCTTAAGAAGAGAGTGAACGTTTCCTTTTTTCTTCCAAAACAAGAACAAAAGGGTTTCAAGTTAGGCTAGCAGTTGACAAGACAAAACCAAGGAGTGTTTCTTCACACAATGCGTGAGGCTGTGAAATGCCTCACCACAGGATGTTGCATTGCTAAAATTCTACAGTTCAACAACAACCAGCAGAGTTCATGGATGAGAAACACCCTGTGGTGTTTCTACTATAAAACTTCCACTGTCTCAAGAAGCCCAAAGAGACTATTTGGGATTAGTAACTTTATGTTCTTGCCTTTTTTCAAGCGGCATCCCCTTTCTGGATGTTGTAAGGCAAAGGATAGTGACAGAGGAGGGACTTTTGGTCTTACCTGGTATGGCCATTCATATCTTCATATGGAGATGAATTTGATACCTAAATTAGCAATGGGGATCTATGATGCAGTCTCTTTCTAGATGAATTTATAAAGTGAAGGTAGGAAAGGACCTCTGCAGACAGTGTAGTTCAGGCTTCTGCTTGAATCCGGGCTAACTTCAGAGCTAATTTGAGTTGCTCAGGGTCCTACCTAGTTCTGAAAGTTTCCAAGGGTGGAGATTCCACCACCTTTCTGGGCTGCTCTTTGAGTGCTTACCAACTCTCCTGGTTAAAATATTTTTTCCTTATGTCTAGCTGGAATTTTCTTTGCTGCCAGTTGTCAACTCTGCCTCCTTACTTTTTGCTCTGTAACTCTGAGAAAAGTCTGGCTAGCTCTCATCTATGACCTTCACCTTTAGGTAGTGGAGGACTTCTATCAGATTGTGCTGCTCCCAACTCCCTGTAGCCTTCCCTTCTGCTAGTGAAACAAGCCTGCTCCTCTCAGCCTCTCTTTGGATTTTGTATCCTCCAACCAGCTAACCATCATGGTGGTTGCTTTCTGGACTCTCTCCAGTTTGTCAGCATCTCTTCTTTGGCCGGGGCGGAGGGGAAGTTACGTGAAAACCAGACTCAGTATTCCAGGTGAGTCTGCGTGAGCGCTGAGCATAAAGAACAATCACTCCTCTCAACCCACTGCCTTTAATCTTGCTGATGCAGCCTGGTATGTGGTTAACTTTCATTGCCACGAGAGTCTGTTGCTGATTCCTGTCCAACCTGCTGTCCATGAGGACCTCTACATCTTTTTCTGCAGAAGTGGTCCTAGCCAGTTATTCCGCAGCCCGTGCTAATGCATGGGGTGGTTTTGTGCCAGGTGCAGGGCTCTGGTTTTTGCCTTGATTGCATTTCGTAAAGTTCTTGGTGTGTTTCTCCAGCTTGTCATTTCTTCTGAATGGCAGCTCTGCCACCCAGCATTAGCAAGCACTCCACCAGTTTGTTGTTCTTTGTGAGCTTTCTGATTGTGTGTTCTGTTCCATAGTGCAGATGGTTGAAGAAGACGTATGTTGGAGCTGATAACATTTCTCAGGAGTCAAGCAGTACTTGAAATTGGCCACCAGATAGCTTTTGAACCACCGACCATTATTCTTTGAGCCTGGCTGTCCAGTCCGTCCCTAACCCATGTTGTATTCCAGCCACGACTCCGCAGTTTGGCTACAAGGGTAATGTGGGAGACAATGTCAAAAACCTTGCTAAACTTAGTATGCCAGTGCCTTCCTCTCATTCAGAGGTAGTCATTGCATCACTGAAAGCACACAGTGTTGTCAAGTTTGATTTGCTTATGGCAAATCTAGTCTGGCTATTCCCAGTCAACTTCATGAGCTTGGAAATGGCTTCCATCTGAATGGTTTTTTTCCATAACTTTCCCAAGAACTGGGATGAGGCAGACCAGCCTGTAGTTTTCATGATCTTCCAGGTTCTCTTTTTGGAAGAGAGGCAAGAAACTTGCCCTTTTCAGTCATTGAGGACTTTCCTTGTTCACCATGACATTTCAGAGATGATAGCTTTACAGTGTCATCGGTGAGCTCCCTCCCTTCTGGTCCCATGTATCTGTATATCTTCAGCTTGCTTTAGAGTTCTCCTGCGGATAGTACCTCTCTCCCCAGAGTCAGTTGCTCATACATGATCAGGAAGGCTTAGGAGAAGACCTTACCAGTAAAGACAAAGGAGGCATTTAGAACTGAGACCTTCTGTTGTCCTCTGTTGCTAGGTCACAAACTCAATTCTGTAGATGCTTTTCTTCATCTTCCTTATGCTGCTTATCTGTCTATAAAGCCCTTGTAATTAGAATTGCTTATTAGTTTGAACTCTAGTGGAATAAAGTAGATGTATATGGTGGTCATGATGGTAATGAGTGCTGGATTTCTAGCTGTGACTCAGAATCCTTTTCCTCTATCATGGCTGGAGGACTATAACACCTCTGCAGAGATGATCTTGCCACAATTCATAGTCCTTTTGTTATCTCGTAGTTTATCCCAAGCAGTTATCTTGTGCTTTCTCCGTTCAACAGTGTATGTCTTCACTTTGTTTGGAAACCACAGGCGCTTAATGAGTGAGCGAGTGACTGTCTGTCATGCAAGCTGCGAGTGTGCATGGAGGCTAAAACATTGCCACATTCCCGAGATGCCATTAAGCTGCTTAGTGGAATTCAAGGTGCTAAAACCAGCATAAGAAGTCCAGTCTGGTTGTCTGACTCCCACCAACATAAATACCACTGAGGTAGTGGAGCTTTTTAAGCTTTGGTCACTATAATTAATGAACTTCTGTGAGGGGAAAATGATTTGCATTCTGTTCTCCCTTTCTGTATTGCTAAAGGCTATAGATGGTATGTTCTCATGGCATGTTTTTTAAAGCCAGCTTTCTCTGAGCCTGAGTAGAGAAAAGCATGGGCTGAGGTGAGAGTACTTGTCGGCAGTCTGTTTCTACATAATCGATTTACGGATGGAGTACTGTGTGCACGTAGATACATCTAGAAAACCTTAATAAGAAAAGAAAAATTAAGAATCTCATTAAAATGTTGATAATGAGCGTAAAAACAAAAGTAGGTATGTGTTGTGGGATGCTGTGCAGAGGATTGACTGGTTTAACTTGATATTATTTATATTTCTTTAAATATTTTTTTACAGACTGATAACAAACACTTGGGAAGCATATACAGTTTGCTAACCATCAGGATACAATATATGCAAGAATTTAATACTTGCTGGGTTTTTTTGAGTTTTAATATGTATACAGAAAAATCAAGAAAATGGTATCACTTAGTAAACAAACGGCTTACTGAAAAATTTATTTTGATGGAAATACATTTAATAGATAACGTCACTATATTTTGAGGGTATTTCACGTTAAATTTGATGTGGCTTATTAAAAGAAACATTACCTACAGTTGCACGCGTTGAACAGTTTTAGCTACTTCATGATTTTAGAACTAGTCAGTCTTGCCTTGCTACCTTATTAGCATTCATGGGCTGGAAGAGGACTGTGTTTGGGCTGAAGGCCAGAGAGTTAACATCACAGTGGTGTTCCGAAGTGTAAGCTTAAAAACTGCCTCTGACATTCTTAGCTCTGCTGTTTTCTGTTCCCTCCACTCAACTGAACAACCAAGGTATAGCTCTCATGCCAGTCCTTCATCCTCTTCCACCAGTTCAAGCTTTTAGACCCAGAAGGATCCTCTCCTAAGTCTTGTCTCCACAGCTAGAGGTTGTTGGAGCATGTTCTGGGACAGCACACCGGAGTTTTCTGGCTTTCTAAAACCAGAATGAAGTAACTCCTGAAATAAAGAAAATACTGGGATCAGGTTATTCAGTTGTCTCTGCCTCTCTGTTAGCACTTAGCACCTGGAAACAGTCATATGCTATAGTTGCAGAAGCCTCCAGCCAAGCAGGCTTTCCTTCACATCACAGTAGCAAAATTTTGATCTTGGAAAAACTTGTGTTACTGTAATTTTACTCCTTATGTAGGCTGTTCTATCTTAAGTCAAGTTCCTTTTCATTAGGCTTACGTTTGACCCGGTTTAGTACATGCTTAAGTTGAATGCATTGTCTGCAGCTGTGGAAGCTGATGAACAAAAGAAGCAGAATTACATCCCTCCTCTGTGTCTTCTTCTGTGTTCATGGTATAAGCCACCTGAGGTGTAGTTTTTCAAGCTCTAAAGAGTAGGACAAGTTGGTATTGTGCTTTTACGGAATACATTCTGGTTGGTTCTTGCTGCTTTATTGCAATTTTTTTCAATGTTTAGTAGCTGGTTATCCTTTTTTCCTTAAGGTATTGCTTCCGTAGGCCTAGTTCTGTACGCCACTCTTGTCCTTAAAGAATAACTGTGTAATCCAGGCTTGGTCACAGAATGGTACTGGAAGTAAAAATTGAAAGCTCTAATAGACTTGTGGCAGCTAACGATATGCAAATTTTGCAGCTGTCTCTTGGTCCAAAAGGTTTGGTGTTCACTGTTTTATAACTATGGTACCTGAAAATTAAAGTGAACCATAATTAAGAATTTTTAGAATTATATTTTCCAGAGCATGTTTTGTTACATCCTCCTTCCACTTACTTTCATTACTGGAGAAAAAAATAAACTTACTGGTACAGTGCCTGTAACTTTTGAAGAGTTCTGTGGTAAAGCAAACCGGTACTGGGAAACGGAGTCTCTTTTGGAGCATAGGAACTGTACAAGTAACAAAAGAACCAGCGGATCAAGATGCAGAGCCTAGATAAGATGCTTTCTCAGTAAGGAATGCAGCAGCTACAGTTTCTAAATTTTGGCATTCGTAGAATCTAGTCCTGTAAAGTAAGTGTAAAAGCTGTACCTGGATACAATTTACAAATACTCTCTGAAAACAGCTGGCTCTATAGTAAGAAACGAGTGCTTATGCAAATTATGGAAAAACTCTGGTAAAGAGTATTTACTGTCAGTTTCAGTTGTGCAAATAATTTCATTATACCTTTAAAGTCATTTCTCTTGTTATGGTACACTAAAATTATGTTTAGCAATATATTTATTTGTATTTATTTTCAGAGTATATAGTACAACAGTTCAACTCCTAACCTCTTCCACACAGGATATTCAGATCTTTTTTGGGGGAGGAAGAAAAAAAATGGATAAAATAAGACCCAAAAACCTATTGCACCTAGACACATTATAAATGATATATAATGATGCCAGCTGAAATTGAAAGTCCAATTGTTCTAAATGTCATATGAATGCAGACTGTGCCAGAAATTTGCACGCTAAGGAGACAGAGCATGGGAAACGGGAAGTGTTATTGCTCTTGTGTGCAGATAAGAAACTAGGGAAAAGGGAGATTAAAGCTAAGATTTTTTTCAAACTGACTAGATCTGTGTGTCCAGTTCAACTGACTACTCAAGATTTAACAAAAACACTTTTTGTAGTCAAACAGATACCTCAAATCAATAGTAGCTTCTGAAAGTCTTGATTGATGTAGCTTTTCAGTGTGGTGTGGAAAGCTGATTAGCAGAGTACTTGCAGAAATTAAATTCAGTAGATGGAAGTAACTGAAGGAAACGTTTTTCAATGAATAGTAAGAAAAATGTAGGGGGAGAAAAGGCAAGAAATTGTCTTGATGCTGTCTGGTATTGAGTCTTGGAGTTGGAAACAAGCTTCTATGTTCAAAAGCATGAGATACCAAAATAATGGCCCCCAAACCACGTATTCTATCTATGGGGCCTTAAAACCTTTTATCTTTTTTGTGGAAATGGAGAGGGGAAATAAGATAAGAGCTAAAAATGGAATAAGAGATGGTTATATAGACAATTAAGTAGGTATTGAAGCCTATTAATTGTTATGTTTTCTGTGGTTTGAGTTTTGGGGGGAGTGCGGTGCTGGGATTTTAGGGGAGGATGTATAAGAAAAATAATTGTTTTAGCTTGATACTTCCTGTGGTAAAGGCTGATTCTGTCATTTGTTTAGGTCTTGGTTTGAGATGCCAAAAAGCATTAAATAGATCATTTCAGTCTTTCTGAGGGGAAGAGGAGCCCTTTCATATCTTATCAGGAGTATCCTTGTGTTATACTTGTACTACAAATAAGAACAACTTATTGTAGGTCATACAAACTCTTGGAAAGCAAGTACTTTGGCTCATCTTCCTTATTCTGAACGTAAACTGTTTCTCAGTGCATCTCTAATTGTGAATTGCAATGGTTATGTAGTAACCTCTCTCCTAATAGAGCCCAAAAGGAGAGTGGAGCCTGAGGATACTTTCTTGCATGCAAATGATTAGAAGGAAGAAAATGGAGGCAATCTTGATATAATTGATTAGAAGTGATATACTTGAAAGATTTGTAATCAAACATATACGTGATATGTACCAAACAGAACACTGATTTGCGTTTCCTGTTTTACGTTTAATATGTGTAATCTGATTGCTAGCTAAATTATGCCTTTGATTAATGGAAAAGCAATCAAGATTATCATAACTACCTGAAAGAACTTCTCATGGGCTTTTTCAAGATAAAAAGATATGGATGAATTAAGTGTATAACACTGGAAAGTTTTTAGTTCTAAAATTCCTGTTTCCATCAAGTAATAGAACTTCCTGTCTAAATTGCTTATGCTGTCGCTATAGTGGAAGCGACATGATGGGAGCAGCTTGATGTTTCCTGTAAGCTTTCCCCGGATCATTCAGTACCCTAAAATTTGACCAGGCTGTAGACTATTCCCATATATGTGTTCTTAATGGCCATCAGTAGCAGTTGTGATATGGCTGTCCCATAAAAGCATGGGACAAGTAGGACAGGAGACCTCCACGACTAGTTAGTCTCTAAGCCAAGGAATGGAGTCTTAGAGGAATTTAACAAATTTAGTCGTACAGTGCAGGCTTTTTTCACCAAAAGAAAATTTACATGGAGTTTCTCTTCGCATTCGTTATAGTCCTACTGGAGTTAATATTAAAAAGTAGTCCTTCATGGGCAGAAGTAGGTCAGAGACCTATTAGATTTCCTGAATAACCGTTGGTGTACTATGTATAAATTTTTCAGTAGCCAATATGCATTATACATGCTTTTGCAAAGGTAACTTTCTCTTCTTTTATGAACTCCTGAAGGAAAGAAATGTAAACTTAAAAAGCTGTGTTCTGAAGGATGATCTCTTAGTTTTAGTTAACTTGTAGCTTTCCTTTTTTAGATACACATTTGTCTTTGCTTTCTGTTCTCCCTGAACTGTTTGCATCAATGCTTGCTACACTCAAAGCAGGGTAGGTGAAATTGGGATCAGAGAAGAATCTACCAGCTGTTATTTCCTGTCACAGTTTTTTTGTAATCTTTGAAGTGTTAGCTCCTTGCTGAGAGGGCTTAAATAAGGGCTTTGATATGAGAATTCAAGTTCCATTAATGACCTCTAGTGTCCTGGAGCCTATGTGTTCTTCTGACTGCATCAGATAAAATCATCAGTCTCTTTAAACTCTAGAAGACCTGATTTTTTTAATATAGAAATTCTAATGACTTGATGTTTCTCATTTAGGTGCCATATGAAACACTGAACAAACGGTTTCGAGCTGCACAGAAAAACATTGATCGAGAGACTAGCCACGTTACAATGGTTGTGGCAGAGCTGGAGAAGACACTGAGCAGTTGTCCTGCTGTGGATTCAGTTGTTAGTCTCCTGGATGGAGTAGTTGAAAAACTCAGTGTTCTGAAACGAAAGGTAAGTGCTGTTCTACCTTGTGATTGCCTTGTCTTTGCTAAGTTAACAGAAGTACTTTTCTGCAATGCTGATTGCCTGAATTTTCTTTTCAAGATATAGGTATTACTGGCACTGTAAACAAAGGCCTTAGAATGCGCAGCAAAATACCAAAACTTACTGTATCTTGCTTCACTGCACTTATGAAATATGACTTGATGTTCCATGACTAAGTATAATAAACCTCTGTTGAGAGGTAAAATTAATATGTACTTACAGTCCTGAAAAGGAATTTCTCTACCGATGGAAAAGAAATAGCAGCAAAATGAATTGATTTCTATCAATTCCTGCTTGTCTAGTGGAAAGGTTTGTGTGGTTGCATTAATTGATCACTTGAGGAGGGAAAACAGGTAGAAGATGAGTCTGAAAAATGTTGAAAGCCCAGTGGGGGTAGTATTATGCAGTGTTAAAGCTTCTTTGAAGAAGAAAGTGCGAGTTGTCCTGGATTGTTACTTGAACATTTTTTATAAACACTAAATGTGCAGGTTGGAAGGTTCCTAGAGAATATTACTAAAAGCATTTTAAACAAAGTATAGCAGGATAACCCGCTTCTAGCTGTTAAGCTTGAACACTTGTATGAAATACAGCCAAACTTTCATGCCTTTACCACATCTTTCTAAGAAGGATGAGTTAAAAACATAAACTATATAATATAAGCCATCCTTATTTTGGATGGGAATATTGCTCATCCTGAGGCTCATCAGAACACTTAGTTGAAACAAATCTTGCAGAAAAATGAAAATAGCTCTGTCGCCTGGCTTTAGAGCAGTGCTTCTCCAAAAATAAATAGACAAAACAAATGGTAGCAGAGTAATTTCATTAAAACTTAAATGAAATAACCAACAGATATAAATCTTGAGACTATATTAAGTGAAGAGTCAAAATACCTTGGAGGTTCGTAACATGAAAATAACACTGTCATGTATGTTGATTTGGGGTTTTCTGCTTGAACAGGTTAGCTAGGTGTTGAAAAGCTGATCTGCAGAAGACTTCATAAATCTAATTGCTGTTTTCATCTTTGGTTTGTGAGACTTAAAGAGGTCTTAAAGGACATGTTTTCTTCACTTCCCTGTTACTTATAGAAAGAAATTACTGCTATTTCTGAAAGAGGTGTTAAATTTTGCTTGTAGGTGTGTAGTAATGATGTGGACTAGTAAGTTACTTGTTAAATCTTTGCTGACTGCGGGGGTGTGTCTGAAGGCATAGCTGAATGTTTCGGGTGCAAGGCTCCATTTTAGTGTAATTGCTCATTTGTTTTTGACTGCCTGAAAGACTGTGGGGAATCTTATAGCTGCTCAGAAAGAACAAAAGGCAAAAAAAAAAAATCTGTTTAACAATTAAAGTCTTCTGAAATACAAAGGTCTTGTTTCTGCTGCAAACCCTCAACTCCAGCTGTCTTCTCTGTAATCTCTGCCCCAAGCAAAATGATTGTTTTCTTTAGGGCCTTTAGACCCATGTGGGATCTCTGTTTCCTCCTGTGTTTAGACAAGGATCTGATGAACTGCTGAGATGGCCATAATAGAATTAGATGGTTCCTTTATTTAACACCTTACTCACTCTTAAAAAAGAGCTTTTCAACACAGCAGGTTTCTTGGGATCTGAGAATGATCCTGGGGAAACCTAGGCCTTTATGTTTTCCCTTTTGTATCCTGTTTAATATGCTTGTTCCCTCAAGTTCTATTAATGTCCAGCAGAGCAAGTCCAGATAGACTTGCTTCAGAGGGTTTTGAAAAGGATCTGTAGCCTTTCTGAATGCACTAGAAGAATCAAAAAAACAGCAAGAGCTGTCTAAGTCTAGATACAAAACCATATAAGGAGAGCCCTTTGATATGAGAAGGGGCTCAACCTTTGTGCCTGGCTGCCTTGAATTCTCCTAGTTGTAGTCAGAATAATTCTTGAGGTTGCCTTCACATCTGATAATACAGCAGACAAAGTGAGTTTTGGCTTGAGTTAGTGTTTGCTTGCTGAATAGGAAAAGACTCAGTTTATAACTTAAACAAAATACTGATCTCCAAACCGTATGTTACAAAATAAAGCTAAATTCAGTAATAGAAGTAACTCAGACTTCAGTAATAAAAATAACTCAGGCTATAGATGTTTACATGAATTTTAGTAAAAGACTATCTTGTGTAGTGACTAGGGTTGTATATACTTGAATTTTGTATCAAGGGCCAGATCAGAGCCAGGCTTAATCAGGGCAAATGCTTGTTAGGCTTTTCTTGCACAAGTTTTCACTTTGCTTTTCAAATACTGATGGTTCCAGAAAGAGTCTGTAAATGAGCATATATGGTAAAAGCAATTAGAACCAACCTGCGCTTCCAGAGCTGCAGCTGTTATCCAAGGATGATACCGTGGCCTGAATAGCTTGAGTACTGGGAAGGTAGCCGTGCCAGCATGGAGTGCAAAGTGGGCTGCCAATAGCCACCCAGGTTGGTTGGCAAACCTGCATGGACTCTTCTGTTGCCATAGCTGTGCAGTTATTCAAACACAAGCCAGCGAGATCAAAGTCACCACAAGTAAGACAACCCAACCTGAAATTGCATCGCTAGTGATATATCGCAGATGGGAAAGGTACTAAGCCTCCATCGTCTCCTGGTTTGCTTTTACCTGAGCAAGCATATAAAAGTACTGCAGGCTTTCTTGTGTTCTGTAGCTTGGCATGACCCACAACTGTCACGTGCTGTATACTGAGTCAGCTAGCTTTGACTTACTATATGTCTGTAATAAAATTACCTGGTAAAATTTGCAGCATAGCTGATCAACCATATAACTTTAAGGTTGAAGGAAAATAAGTATGACCTGAGTGTTCGGTTTTTAATAAAAAAAAAAGATGTTGTGGAGATATTTTGGGGTGTGTGTTTTGCACTTGGCATGCCAGTATGTTGGTTTTTAAAAAAAGAAAAAAGTCATTCTGCTTCCTCTGGACAAATTTATTTGTAAGTAAGGCTCCTAACAATAGATCCATGTTTCCAGAGTAACAGAGGTAAGTAAAATAATACCAGTTTAACAAAGCTGATAATTTTTGAAAAACTACTCTAAGATCCTTGAATTAAAGGTGCCAAAAGGCCAAATGTTTATATAATTTTTATTATTGCATGACTGATTAAAATGGCTCCAGTGTATTAGAAGTAATGTGGGTTTACTCTGCATCACTTCTCAGTAGAACTAATTCAGTAGGACAGCTGCTTGAGGAAGAAGCCATGCATAGGTTAGAGGTAGAAATTCATGGTTTTCAACTGTTTGGACCAGATGACTGCAAACCTTCACGAAGCTCTTTACAGACTATTACAGCAGTTCCTGCTGTAGTTGATATGTTGCTGTTTTCAGACTAACTGCACATTAAGCAGAAAAATGGATATACTCATAATGTTTGAATGTTACATAAAAACTTATTTATATGCAAGAATATCTCAGAACTGGACCAGCCACCCTGAAGCTTATGCACTGCTGTAGGAAATGTCTTTCTAAGTCAAAGAAATGCTATTGGGAGTAACTGTATAATATGTAAAGAATGCTTACAAACAATTCTTACCGTATTTTGCTTTAAAAGCAAATTGAAAATGTATAGCTCTTATTTTTTCCTGTTTAATTTTTACTTTTTAGGCAGTTGAATCAATCCAGGCTGAAGATGAAAGTGCAAAACTTTGCAAACGTAGGATTGAACACCTGAAAGAACATAGTAGTGACCAGCCAGCTGCTGCAAACATGTGGAAGAAGAAACGTATGGATCGTATGATGGTGGAACATCTTTTACGCTGTGGCTACTACAATACAGCTGTAAAACTAGCGAGACAAAGTGGTATTGAGGTTGGTAGCAATGTGCACTAACTTACTAACAAAACGGTAGTAAAAAGAAAGTTGGCAAATAAGAACAACCTACTTTAGCCCTGTAGCAGCTATTTTTATGTATTAGCGTCCCTTTATTACTAATGTTTATCTATTAATCTTTTTAGGCCTGCGTTTGATCTCCTTACTTGGCATAAATTGTATTTTAATGCATTAAATAAGTCAAAATTGAAGGCATAAGTTGTAGTCACAAATTAAATGCTTTTAGATAAACACCTTGCCCTATTAAAACTTAGAATAATTCTCAAATGTCATACAGAATTTCTTGTTAGAGGCTTTTAGGCTGCTGATTAAGCAGTTGGTGGAGCTTCCCATCTGTCTAGCCACACTTAGATGATATGTGTAGGTGACCAGTCTGAGCAGAATAGCATATGCTGATTGCAGGAACAACTGTTTTATTGTATCATCCTACTATTTAATGCATCGAGAGGAAAGCTGGCTATACTTTGGAAAATAAATCTTGATACCATTTGGGTTTTTTAGTAGCCAGTATATCTTGCATGGTCCATAGAAACTTTTTGCTGTTTTGCTTATTTCACCATCTCCAATTCTGTGGTTGTCACTTCCTTTGCACAGGTTATCTAGTCGGTTTTGCTTCCATCCGTAATTGCTTATGAAGTGTTTGGAGTTTGTGCATCTTGGTGTAGCTTCGTTATGCAGAGAAATGGATCCACACTGTGGTCCTCTGACAGCCACAAGGACATTAAAACTGACTCTTTAAGAATTTGCTGTTTATGTAGAGAAATCATGTTTTAGGAATTTTAGGTAGGATTTGCTATTAGATCCTCAGTGATTCTTGAATTTTAAGTTCTTTTGATATTCCTGATTCCAGAAGGTATACAACTTTTTTGGTTAAAATCTTTCTCCTATAAAGATAAAGATGCTGAGAGTTTAGTTGTATTATGTGAGTTACGTACTTTGCCTTTCTTAGGTGACATAGTTGAACACATCTCTCTGAGCCAGTTGAGGGGAAGACGTTTTTGTTACCGGTCTCAAATTACAGCATATGTACCTGTTCTTTGTATTGTACAATGAGCGTATCTGTCACATGTCTCTCCTACTCCTTGGCTGCTTTACCAGTCTGATCCTGTTCAACCAGCAGTGATTTCAGTGAATACCAAAAAGGAAACAGCAAGTAGAGGTTGAGTGGAAGGGAGAGGGGAAGAAGTGGGTTACAAACTATTAATAGGAAATAGTTCTGAAGAAATTCACTGAAGAGGCTGCTATGCCTCACTAAAGGTAGCCCATGCATGTGAATCAAAAAAAGGAGACAATTATTCTGGGATAATTGCAGCTGAATGGTCAGCAGCTCTTCCACTTCTGGTAGATGTTTCCCTCTGTTTTGAGCAAGAGCTCATCTCATGCTGAATCATCATGTTACCGTACCTACTAGGTCTGCTGAAAAAGCACTATGGAAATATTTTCACTTTCATAGCAAGTTCTATTATGCCTGATTAAGTAATGCTCAGCTTTAGTTTAGAGATGAGCATGGAAGTCCATCACAACACACTGCAAGACCATGTGGTACGAAGTGTTGCACTTGTGAAGCCTTAAAAGCTTTTCATTCTGTTTGCTGAATAGAAGCTTTTGTGCTGGGGGGAGGGGGGGGGGGGAGGAAGGGAGTGTTTAAATAAGCTAATTTAACTTCTGCCTTCAAGCCTAAGTATTTTTGTTTGCATAACATCAAAGTAACTTGAATAACACAGAACTTAGTGCATTCAACATGTGCAACTGAGGCCATATTTCTTCTAGTTTGCTAAAATTATGCATTTTACTCAACATTAAAATTTACGTTTTGGCTAAATGAGGATAGGCTTCCTTCAGTCTCTCAACATTGTACTCAGTCTTTCTTACTGTATGGTGATACTCATTGTGAGCAGCTTTTATAATGGTAAGATACTGAGACTTGATTATTATACAGAACTTGTCTTACTAAACCAGCAAAAACACAACTTCTCTGTTTCTTTTTGCTCTTCCTTGCTGAAGGATATGAGCATCGAAACATTCTCTAATGCTTAATAATGTAACTTTGCTGTAGAGATTACAAAATATCATGGTATTCTTTCTGTTTACTGTAGTCTCAACTGTAGTTTTGATAAATGTCTCCACCACTGCAGGCTTCAGAAGCACACTGCTGTATAATGAACCTGGTCATGTCTATTACCGGATTTTTTTTTTTTGGATGTATCAGGACAATATTGTTACCACTGGGTAGGCACTATACCCTAAGTAGGAACCTGAAAAAAGGTGGGGGTTTTGCTCAACTTGTCCACCAGCCTCACCTCTGGCTGGTGGACAAGTGGAGCATGACCCAGCAATGTGATCTTGTGGCAAAGAGGACTCAACAGCACTCTGGGTTGCATTGGGATGGACATCACCAGCAGGGGAAGGATGGTGATCCAGCCCCTCTGCTCAACACTGGTTAGACCCATCTGGAGCACTGTATCTAGTTCTGGGCTCCCCAGCAGACACACTGGGGTGTGGAGTCTCCCTGTGCTTGGAGATATTCAAACCCAGATTAGACTGGGAAAGGTCCTAAGTAACCTGTTGTAGATGACCCCACATTGAGCAAGGGGACCACACAACCTCCAGAGGTCCCAATCTCAGCCATTCTGTGGTTCTGTATCTATGATTGCAGGCCAAATGGCTAAAAGTGCCCTTTGCCACTCTTTGAAAAGGCTGAAGGAAACGGCTCCTTCCATTTCAGTTGCAGCTTGCAGATCCTAGGTTAAGCATCTTTCAGTAGCTGTTAGACCAGTCTTGGAAGCATGTCTCAGCCTGCTTGTTTTAAGTTCCTTGCGTGGCTTCTGGATGCTAAGAGACCTGCAGAGCTGCTAAGGTACTTCAGGGGTGGAAACAGTTTAGAAGGCGTTCTGTTTCAGTGACCAAAAGCAAACCATTACATCATTCATATGTTTGCCAATAATACACAGTGGACAGTTTGCTCAAGGATTGACTATGCACCGAAGTGTCCAATTCTAATACTTATTGATGGGCTGTGACAAATTCTAGTCTGCTTTCTAAATTAACTACCTTCATAAGAATTATATTCTTGAATTCTTGTCATGGAAGATAAGCACTTAAAAGCCGCAGTTACAAAATAGGAAGCAAACAGCTATGAAAAGAAATGCTGGATGTGAAAAATTATAGGGAAGTTTAAATATCAGAGGTACGAATTAGCTCAAGTTAGGAATAACTTCTGGCATGCAGCATATATAAAGCGTAATGTTATATGGCAGTATAAGAAATAAACTACAAACATGTAATGTGTGTGATATGTCTTTAAAGAAAAGTAATGCTGCTTGGGAAAATAAACCAAAATGTGAGTAATATTAAAATAAGAGCTGACAGTCAAGGACAGAAATGTCACATTTGTGCCAAAGTAAATATGGGGTGGAGGGGATTCTATTGTGGACTTTTTTCTTGATGTCTTCTGGCTCGCTAATGATGTGAAAAACAGTTTGGGTCGAAGATATAAACTAGATGTTAAGTTTCTATTATTGCATACAAATGAAGCTCATCAGGATCAGCTTGTTACACTTAATGATCTTATTTTGACTCTGTTATGACCTTGGAGTGCAACACCAATATAAAAATGCATATTTTCATCTGCGGATTCATATATTCAGCTAGCTGACAGGGTTGTCTGTGAATTTAAACTTTGCTATTCCATGTTCTGCTACATTAAATGCTATCTCATTTCTGTGCCATTAATTGATAGGCAAATCTAGTTTTGGAAATGCGGTGTTCCAATAGGAAGTTGGTTGCTGTTTGTAGATAAGTTTTATAATTAGATTAGGTATGTAGTGCTTTGTTTGCTGTTCTTAGGGGGGGTTGTGTTTTAAATTTCGTGCTTTTTCTAGCCCCTTTTTTAATAGGCTAGGAAGAAAAAAAACATGTAAAGTGTCCTTATGTTCTTTGTTTAATTATGTAATAGCCATAGTGATTTTTGCCTAAATGATTGAAAACAAACCCAGATTCTGAAGCTGCCAGTCTCTCTTATCGTATGCTGTAAATTCTCTTTCTGTCTTTGCTTAGTTTATTTTTGTAAAAGAATGTGTCCTTGCCTTAATGCCCATACTGTATAAAAGTTGTACAAGTGCCAATGTTTTTTCTATGAAGAATAGCATAAATTTAAACCAAGTGTCTGTGTGTTAGGGCAGGGAGCAAATGATTTAGAAATCTATAAACCACTGAGGGACAAAAGAACTATTACACCCCCAAGGAGGGTGGGCAGTGGCACTGTAAGGTTGCAGGTATTAGAGAAATCTTGAGTTGAAATAACTCTTTTAAATAGCTTAAAACTGGTTAAGTTGACCTTGCATCATGGATTATGCATGCCAATCAAAGTTTTGCAAATTCATGTTCTCAGATCAGTAATTAAGTAGGTGCATCATCCTTCGAAGATACTTAACTAGCCATTTGCATTAATGCCACAGTGTGCTTTTTGCTTTTGAGAATTGTGGGGAAAAAAATTGAGTATTCCATTGACTTCAAAAGTGCTGTCTAGACATATGACCGCTGTAAACATTGACCTGTATTAGAAGGGCTTCTTGGCACTTCAAGCAGTATTAAACCAACTGACAGCAGTCCTAAAAAGATAACAGTTTTCTTGAAGTGGGTGTTCAGATCTTCAGTGTTTTGTCGATGGTTTCCTTCTTGAGCAGAACTTCTAAATCTGTGGTAATGGTTATTCCCTGGAGAATATCAAAATAGGGCAGATACTGCAAAGCCATTCTGAAAATATTTCATTGTCTTTCAAACTGGTATAGTAAATATATTAAAAAAAAAAAAAAAAAAAATTTATTAGTATAAATGAAGGGAATAATAGTCACTGAAAAAGCTGATTATCCTCCCTTCTCCCCTTTCTCCAATTTGGTCCAGTTCTTCCTCTTTTCTACTGCCTAAACACAGCTTCAGTTTTTATAATTTGGAAACGTTTGAATGGATTAGCCTAACTGAGTATTTGAAAAGATACCTGCAACAAATTCAGGTGTGTTCCATCATCTTAATTTTATTATGGAAAGTCATGAAATTTTATTTTATGTCCTTTGGAATAAGAGAAACTTGAATTCTTCAAGTCAAGCTGCATGGCGTTTAACCAAGTACCTGATCTCTTATTCGTACTATTCGACATCATTGTTCCTTTTTTCAACTCCAAAGTTAGATTCTTTCCTTGCTTTATCGAAGTGTTCCTCAAAACTGTGAAATGGATCCTTCAGCTGAGACTTCAGTAGAAGACTGCTGAATGATTTCTTTGTCTGTTAATGTGGCAAAATCTTACTGAAGCTACAATTTTCAAAGTCATCCTTTCCCCGAATAACTGTTCCTACTTGATGACTTTCTCAAAAAATGCACAGCTGAGCATCACAAACAGGAACAGTATTAAGTCTTAACTCAAAAAGTGAATGAAACGTGCTCACCAAGAGTACTATTCTAATCAAAATGTGATAGGCTTAGGTTTGCTTCTGAAGCTCACCTCCTGATTGTTGACAGAGGAGAGCAGGTGGTATTGAACCCATAGCTGCTTGGATTTTTAAGGAAAGTTTTGTATTTAAGAAGCTGATTGTCTTTGCCTGTCCCACTGGACTGAAAGTTTCTTATGCCTGTGTAGCTGGTGTTCTTGCTCTGAGGGATATGCATGATCAAGACATTCTGTGGTCAGTGAATGTCCACAGCTGCAGGCAGATCTGCACGTCAGGAGGAATGTGCAGGTAGGATATCCCTTCTGTGCTTCTGGAGACTGATCTGTGCTCCACTGAGTCTTTTAACACTGCTAGAGCTGCATTCCACTTTGTGACTGAATAGACTATCACCGTAACAGACTCATAGTAGTATGCTTGGAAGAAGTCTTCTCCCCAAAAGTCTGAAATGGCTATTCAGATTTAACTTAAATGGTTAGGTGAAGTAGGAGTGAAAACTTAAGTCTAGAGTGAAATCTAGGAAACTTAAAATCTAAGAGTGAAACTTAAATCTAGACTTAAATCTAAAATAGTCTTAACAATTAAGCTACATAATACAGTTCAAGAGCATTGGATCAGTAAACTTCTAATGCTTGAGCAGGATGGATGTCAGTAATATGCGATTGCTTCAGTAAGAAATTCATATGAATGTTTGGAAAAACTTGAGTTTGAGTGAAGGAGGCCATATGATCTTAAAGTTAAAAGCTGAATAAGTATTTCTCTTAACAATCATACCAGTGTACACCTAGAAATCTTCCTTGTTAAGACACGTAGTCCAAGAATGGCTTGTAGGCAAACACACAAATATGTATTAAATTAATTAATCAAAACAAGTTTATATTCATAACACCTCAATTTTAAATAGGTAAATAATATTCAGCATAATGCTTGAATGTATTCTTTGCTTCACTGTCACGCAGAACATAGACAAGCTGACTTTCTAAGTGTGGGCTGAATGGCAAAAGGTGTCTTTTGTCTGGAGCTATTTGTGTCCCTCTCCTATGACTTGCTGTTCCCACACTACAGATGTTTGAGAAAGCTACATGTGAAGGAGCTCCTAAACTGGCATGAGTTATGTAAAGGTGCCAGAATGTTAACTTGTGCTGTTTTGAGTTACCTTACAGTGCTAGGCTGTAGACGAGCAACTCAAACTCCTTTAAATGTGTTTTGGCTGTTCATAGCGTAGGCATGGCAACTTTCACTAGATTGCTATAATGAGTGTCTGGGTGTGTTCATCTAAATTTCAAAGTGCTGTAATTCCTGAACAGCCTTACATTTGCAGTTTGTCTCAAGCATCTTTGGGAATTAGAATTATGTAAATGTGAAATAGTCAAGATCAATGCAGAATAACAAACTTTCTCATTACAGATCATTTGACACTTCAAAAGCCAACAACATGAAGTGTGCTGTGATGTTGAATGTCTATTTTTTTCAGTCCTTTTAGACAAAATGGGCTACCTAGAGTGTATCATAACAGAGCTAATTTATTACAAAATACTTAGTCTGGAAAGCTAGTGATTCAAGAAAGATTCTTGAATTGAAATTTTATCTAAAGGGAGAATGGTGTTATCACCTGTAGATTGCCTGGATATAGAAGAGGTTTGGTTTCAATTATGCCTCTGATATTTTTATTATACATTCTTCCTGCCAGACATTCCTTCAAGGTGTAAATGTTACTTTACATTTAACACTTTCTCTTATTACTATACTAGATGACAGGAGTTCGCTTTTTGTGAATGTGCGTGGCTGCTAATGCAGACTGATCCTGCTTGGACAAAAGCTGCAGGGCTCATATTCAACTGGCAAAGGATTAGTTGTCTTTCCTCTACTAGAAGAGGCTACGACAGAAAATGGCTAAGGTAGAGCTAAGACCAGAGGCTTTTTTTTTTCCCTGCCCAATGATGCATCTTAAGCTCTAGAGGCTTTGTCGCATTACTCTAGCGTAGTCATTTATTACTGTGCTTAGCATGGTATAATGTACTGCTGGATAAGGTGCAGCCATTTGCTGAGCTACAAAAATTGCTGAGGCAGGAGTAGAGGATGCATTGGGAAAACAGCTTGCTAATAACCAACCTAAGTGCTAGCTGCAACTGTGAGGCTCTACCAAAGTGGCTTATGTGCATGAGCAAAAGTAGGCGGATGAAACATTTCTCTTTATTTGGCTCTGGAGCAGTCAGTACCAGAATATGTATAGTTTTGGGGACCACGCCTTAGGAAAGGTGTTAAAAAAGTTGGAGAGAGATGACTGGAAAATATAAGGGGGTGGGTGCTTTTGCTAGGTATGAGAGCAAAAATCATATACCAAGGAACTTCATAATCTAGTGCAGAAAGGCTTAGGGAGGAAACAGTACATGGAATCAGAAGTCAGAAAAATTCAAGTTTGAAATCGGACATGATGTTAGAACATGATTTAATCACTAGAACCAACTACCAAAGGAAGTACCAGCATCTCCTAATGTTAGATAAAGACAATAATCTTCTGACAGATAATCAGTCAATGTAAGTTACTGGGGTCTTTCAAAAATAACCAGGTAAAATTAAAATGTCTGTGCTATACAGAGGTCATGGAATATGCTCTCATGTGAAAGCTTGACTGTACACCATGGGATACTGTGTTTACTTTGTAGACAAAAACTTTTCTGGGTTTTCTGTTGATGAATCTGTGGTTTGGCTGTCTGTCTCTGCTTTTTTTCCTAACAACTAGCTCTGCAGCTGGCTTTTGAGTAGGACATTCCGTCAATTACTCTGTTTATTTTCTCTGTAATCCTGTTAATGTGTGTAGCATTATAACACTTAATAGTAGCTTAATGAACTTCAGACAACATTATTTTATGAGCAGAGAGTAAGGAGGCCTCTTAATGTTAGTCTGTGCCTCATTTTAACTGGTCTTCAGTAACTGTGATGTTGCTGTATTTTCACCACCTATGCCATTGTTTTCTTAATAATTTGTGTTTCCCTTCGATCTCAATGCAGTTTATACATACTCTGCATTCACTCTGAAGGATCTTTCTTGTAACCAGCAGTCTTTTATTCCTCCCCTTGTATAGGGGCAGAGGAATTGACTGCGGGGGGGAGGGGGAGAGGTCTCTCTTCATGTTACTGCCATCAAAGCCTATTGCCCTGTCCCACTTTTCACTTGCACTGCATTTTTTTTTTTCTGTACATGTTTCCAAGTAGGCAGTGTTACTGTGGTGTGTTTTAGTCCTCCTGCTCCTGCTGACTGACATGTTTTTTCACTGTTTCCCCACTGCAGAAATAAACTAACCTCTTTTTTCTTCCCCAGATGGTCCTGTTGTCTACCTTGTAGCTCCTTGCATCTGCCTTCTTCCCAGGTTGTGTAATGATAATCATGGCACTTAGATGATTCCTGGACTTGCTGTGTATTCATCACAGAGGAAACTTTAACAAACTAATATATTAATGTAGAAGACTAATTTGACCTTTTTGTTCATAACTGTTCATTATTGCATTTCTATTTCGGTTCTATAGCTGTGTCCTAAATTATACTGCAGGTTCGGTTGCAAGTTGAGGGTATGTAGTTCGGTATGTGAGTAGTCACTGAAAACTTAACACAGCTTTTTTTTTTAAAGTTGTTGTTTTAGAGTGGTCTAAGTAAGTGTTTATTGTATTTCATATACAAGTAGCTTAAATTAATGCTTACCATACTACCGAATGCTAAAGTGCATCAGCAAAGCCTTTTGTAATACGAAGATAGTGCTCTTATGCATGTAGTATGTATAGATAGTCACTCTTACTAAAACTGTCATTGGTACATACTCTTGGCAATGAGCCACTGATAGCTTGAGGCATACTGGCCTATTTTCAATTTTGTATTGATGCTAGTAAGCAATTAAAAATAAACAATTTGCTTGGTTAAAAAATACATAAACAGCATCTTATGATACTATGAATCACCTATTTTAGACAATAAATAGCCTGTTCTATGACTGTTGGTTTTTTCAACCAAGGAGGCTTTCAGCTCTACAAAATGCTACGTTTTTCCACCTGAATCAAATCTTTTTTTTTTTTTAATCTTGTCATAAGCCTAACTTTTCTTTTTGGATAAATCATCTTGTTTTGAGGATAGCTCATGGGGGATTTGAGAATATCAAGTATTGCTTGTTTTAGTACTTGTTTCCATTTGGTTTTGAGCCTTGTTAAAGATTCACATTTCCTGTGTGAAATATTCTGGATTTTATTTCAATACATAAATGTTCATGTGACTTACAAGGGATTTTATCATGCATTCCTTCTGACAGCTTTCCAGACTTGTGACTGGAGATGTCATAAAATAAAAGTACTTCAACTCATGTGCAGAATGGAGACCGATGGAGAGGAATGACTATTGACCTGATTGCTCCAAATCTTAAAATGTGTTACATAAATTAAAACCCTCACATGAACACTACAGAAATTTTGAGCAAAAGCTGTATTGCTACTAGAGAAATGATGCTTTTGTTCTTTTTAAGCCATTTTTGACGTAAGATCAAAAGCAAAGTTGCTATTTTGTTGTATCTGGTGCTGAAATGTATGAGCAGGTGAATTTAAAGAGCCACACATCTAGATCTGAAACTGTATACTGAAGAGTTTGTTTTTATATTTGGGAATGGACTAATCAAAACACTGTCTTATATACTAAAGAGACAAAATCATTACTGACTCTTTAAAAACAATTTCCAGTGAAGTTCAAATTTTTACCTGCTGTGAAACAGAAACTTTACCTCTCATACTAATCTACATATTGCTGTCTTTTAGTTAGACTGTAAAACTAATGAATGATTGTAATTTAAGTGAAAAACTTTAATTTGCTTGAGGTGTAGTTACAATGTAAAGATGTTTCACTTTAAGAAAAAGAAAAAAAAGTTGGATGAAGGCTTCTGCATATGTGCTGATATCTATAGAAAGTCAGAGCTTTCTAAAGGCGTCCCGGGGCACTCTTAAATTGCCATGTTTGAAGAGGTCACTTCTAGTATGTGACTAAATCAAAACTCTTGGGTGGAGTTACTGTTGTTGAACTTTGATATCTTACTTTGACTACTGAGATGCGGTTTGTAGTGAAGTGAATAAAGTTTTCTTGAGGTCTTTTGGAATAGAAGAATCCTGTGCAAATACTTGAGTATATTATCAGTAGTTGCATAACTCCTACCAAAGAAGAAAGGCAAACAAGTTTGATAGGCATTCATTATTTTTAGCAAGACTCTGGGTTTTTGTATTTACTTAGTTTCTGTAAATATGTGGAACTACTACTGCTTTTTTCCAATTCGCTACTGAATTCTCTTAACTGTGTAGGACCTTAAAGTTACAAACTTTGTAGTTACAATCTTTAGGCTTAAATTAAAGGTAGTCCCTACACTTCAATATATGTTGCCAGATTCTCACTTCATTCACAGCTTTGTAATAGACATAGATGTGTTTAATTTCAAATTCGTGTGAAGCTAAAATATCCACCAGTTAGAAACAAATTACCTTATTACCTTTGTATCCACCTCCTCATTATTTCACAGGTATTATTCTTCAAACAACCTTCACTGTATTTTTGTGAATCACCTTCTTCCTTTCTGTAGCACAACCATGTGAATTCATGAAATTCTGGGCCCATTTTCATTTTTCTCTTAGTTTTGATGTCTGAAACTGGTGTTTAAAGTAGTGATTATTTTTCATTACAAAGCAGTTATTCCATGACTTCTAGAACATGTACAGCCCGGCTTGCTGGTGGTTTGTCCTGTAGCTGATGTAAGCTTTATTCTGAATTGCCCCCTCTGTGGAGAAAACCTGCAGCAGATCTTTCCTGCATTGACTCTTTGGTATCTAAATAACTAGTGTTTACTGCAACCGCTCCCTCCAGTAAGAGCAGGTGCTGGAATCTCCTGAAAATAGGACACTGCTAAGGGGAGAAACCTGGCAAAGAGTGAGATCCCCTGAGAATTTGGCCCCTGTCAACTCCTTCTTCCACTGACCAGAGAGTCCAAAAGCATCATAAAGGAATCCTCATTCTTCATAGTATTTTGTACCTTAATAATTGGAGTTCTGTGCAGAATCATAGGGTTGGTAACCTCCCTCCCTGGAGGCACTTGCAGCTTAAAAGAAGCGGTGATATTTTAAAAGCTATATATATGTAAATCAGGCAGAGCACGGGATGATGTATAGATGTATTCTTTGTTTAAATAAGTCTCCCTGATTTCACTTAAGTGTCTTCAGCCTTCATGTGCGGTTTTCTCTAATAATAAATGTTTTTCTCTAAAGTTTGAACTGTTGTAGTGGAATTAAATAGTGCTTTTATGATAAAGTTCATCCAGTGTTTAGTTACCCTTCTGATACCTGGTTCGTGACTGTTGAATAGAAGGGAAGCTTAGTTCACTTTAGTCCAAAGGTTTTTTTAAGCAGAAATTACAAAATCTAGATGGTACTTCCTTGCTTGTACTAGAAAAAAGAAGAATGCTTATGCTGTGTTCCTCCTTTTTAGTGTTTGGATAATTGTCAGTAATACTTACAGAGAGAGTTCTCCTCCTCCGTGAGCCATTTGAAACTATTTTTCAGTACAATTGTAGAATCCTAACTAAATGAAAGTTTGATGTTAATCAGTCTTCCTACCCAATGTCAGGTATTCTGCATTTGTAAGCAAGTTAAGGCAAGGTAATTCAGGCAGAATTATCATGGTGATGCACAGGAGGCTGGAAAGTCTGTGCCAAGAGTTATGGTTTGATAACAATACTGAAATAATCAGTGTGCAGTGCAGGGTTCTCCTATACTTCTGCAGTACTGGAAGTAAAGTATTGCAATCACTTTTACAACGTGAAAACTGAAATTGTGAAATGAAGACTTTACAGTGTTGCAAAAGATCGTAATTAAAGACTTTAGAATTGCTTTTTAATTTTTAATTTTTTAATTTAAATACAAGTTAGAAAACGTTTGGCATGATGCTGAATGCTGTGTCAGTTGGAGGGGGAGTGTGTGGCAACAGATTTCTTGCTTCAGCTTTTTCTCCACCTGCAAAACTGGTGGCAGTATTTCTCTAAAATTGCATCTTTACATTCACTCAGTTTTATATGTAAACAAATTATATAAGAGAGGCTCTTTGTAACAGCATATTAAATCTTAATGCTGTTTTGGGAACTGAGAAAGACAATGTTTCTGTATGGTCTACAGACTATGCAACTCTGAATTGCAGAATACTTTCAGAAAACTATTCAGGACTGGGGTCTTAATGAGGATTTTTCTGACTGGAACATGAGATACTTCTTACAACTACTAACACTGTTAACTGGTTCCCATCCATACAAGATGTGGCAGACAAGTAGTACTCCAGTACTGGCCTGTGTAGAAGAGCTGTGCTGGTTTTGATAAAGCCATTCTTCTATTTCCTTTGTCCTGGTTGATGAAATGCACCATGGAGAACCATCAAGAGTAGGCACCACCAAAAAAGGAAGATAGGAAAGCATGATCAAATTAAAAAAAACTTGGGTAACGTGAGCACGTGTGGGTTTTTTAAAGGTTTATTGCCTAATTGTATCTTACTATTTTTCTTCTATCAATCTGCATGATTAAGCTAACTACTTTTTATCAAATGCAAAAGCTATTTCTTTCGCTACAAATGGATTTCTTAATGCTTTTTTTAATATTGTTCCCTAATTTTCTATCTAGTCAGCACAGAAGAAAATCCTATTTATTGGTGCAACTTAAATGTGATTTTTAGTTCTGAAAGAAACTCTTTTAATTAAAAATGTTCTTCTCTGTTTTCTGGATACATACTATCTATTTAATAGAGACGGCTGCCAAGCTTTGACTTCTTTTGGCAACCACAAATCTAATTAGCATTTCTGTACCAAATAGAACCTTTTTTACTTTAAATTTGCAAAAGGAATGTAAGAATTCTTTTTATTTAAGAGAGTTTTGCCTGCCTCAGTAGCAACTACAATCTTTTTGCTTGTAGTTAAGTGTTACTATACTAACACCTGATTAATAAATGCATGTAGTTGGGATTCTCTCACCAGCTCATTGACTTAAAACAAATGCTGCCCTTATGTTGCTTTGAAAATTTTTTTTTTTGTGATGAAGCTTAAACTTTTTATAGTCATCTAACAAATGAGATGAAACCAGTGTTTTGTTGTCTGCATAGCATATCCAGTCCTTTTTGTAATGTATAAGAAAATGCTTTTGTTTTAATTTGGTGTAAAAGCAAATGCTGTTTATTCACACAACTCAAATAAGCTTGAGGACATTTATGGAAATGTTATTATTTTTAACTCAGATTGAATCGTCTTTCCATTCGGCAACTGTGTGGAAAAATATGCAAGCAAGATAATGAATGTGGTTGCATTATATGTCAAATTACTTATACAGATGAGTTACATGGGCAAGAGGTTTTTATGTGGTCATCTTATCACGCACAGGGGAATAATGCAGTTCTTTTTTCCACTTGAGAATATCATCAGAAAAACTTCGGACTACCAAAAAGGAAGATTACTGTCATGTTCTTGTAGGAAAACTTAACAAAAATGCTGTTGTTGAATAGGTTGGCATTCTTTCAGTCCATTTGCTAACAC
>NW_009221211.1:4669-27008 GCF_000690835.1 Fulmarus glacialis | reverse complement strand
AAATTTTTTTTTTTTTTTTTTTTTTTTTTTTTTAATTTAAGGGGGTGAGAGGAGTCAGTGAAAGTCTGGTCTTAATTTTGTTCTATAAACTTGTAACTGCTTCAGCTCTGACCTCAGTGTAACTTACCTGGTTTTGATACCACTAGAGCTGCGTGAGGCACTTCATTCTTTTGATGGTATAATGGTTTTGCTGCTATGATCATACAATCTATAAAATGTAGTTGCATGTCAACTATCCTTAATATTTTGTTTTTAAACTCACATTCAAGTCATAAGAGAGAAAGCTTTAGTAACAGCTGCAACTTGTGCTGCACTTTAGAAATACATTTGGCCTGTTTACATTTTTGTAAATAACCGTTCTGACAAACCTAGCATGGTCTGGTCTATTTTTCCAATACTATTAGACTTCTTGTATTTGTAAGGAAAAATTGGCTAATGAAATGCGCCAGTTGATGTGAGTGTGATATGCCTGATGCTACTTCTATTTTTTTATCTTTGTCTCAAGGAAGTACAAATTCTAAGACTAAGTATATTCAGCTGTTCTAACAGCTGAAAATGCCATCTATTTCTCAGAGTGGTTTTGTTCACTAGAGCTATTGTAATATTTGTGATATTCAGCATTTCATTTTATCGTTTTCAGCATTTTGCTGTGAAATCTACATAAAAATGAACTTGTTCAAAATTAGAGTGCATATTAATCAAATACTTTAGTACTGGATTTCTGTTTGTGTATTGAATTATGGTTTCCCACAGTGTATTTTCTTCAGCAAAGTAGGAACTGTCACAGCATGACATATTTATGCAGCTCCGAAATAACTTTTGGCGGTGCCAATTCAGAATGGATCCAGTTGTTTAGGAACATCTACCTAAGCCTTTTTTTCAGCAGAAATATACAGGGGAAAAAAAAATTCTTTGATACCCTACTAGATCTTAAATTGTATTCAGTCGTGTTTGCTTTGATTGGTATGAATGTGTAAAGCTCCTGGTAATTAAAAAACATCATAGGCCTATTATAGGTTTGCTCTGGGCAAATTTGATACAGATTGCTGCTTTTTCTTCAGAAACATCTGCTTGTGAGGAAGCACTTGAGGAATTAGGCCCACTCGTTGCCTAACTGTTTTTTAATATAGTAACTTTGTTTTTATCACCTCAGTTTCAGATGTTGTAGACAGAACTATTGTAAGAATTGAAGGTCTGGAGCTTACAACATTAAGCAAATGAGAGAAAATATATTGGAGACCTCAGACCATTGTAGGACTTTGCTTAAAACTCAATAGTTATAGATGTCTAGGTAAAGTAGATTTAGATTCTCCTCTTTTATGTAGTTCTTGCTCACTTTAGCAAATTTTATGACATTGTCATGGTCCAATTGACATAGTCATAGGCCAAGCTTTGAGGAAACCAAGTACTCCTGCAAGTGTGAACTGCACTGAAGTGATCATGGGATCTGGTCACTTTCTATGCAAAGCTCCTTGGTTTAACCTTTTATTCTTTTTTTTTTTTTTCTGGTTTTGTTGTATAAGTAGGCTCAGAAAAATATTGTCACTATCTCACTATCAGAATATCTCAGTGCATCAAAATGCAGTCTTTAAAATATACTGTAATGTCTTTTTGTAAAGTACTATCCTAAAAACCAGAGGTCTCTACAACAGTCTCTTGTATCTCTGTATTCCAGTTCTATTGAAGAGTGAATTGCTGTGTAAAGTATCAGCACAACTTAACAAGACCTGCTTTCCTTTTTGTTTTTGAAGGACTTGGTAAATATTGAGATGTTTTTGACTGCTAAAGAAGTGGAAGAGTCATTGGAAAGACAAGAGACTATGACTTGCTTGGCTTGGTGTCATGATAACAAATCCAGGCTCAGAAAAATGAAGGTATGAAAATGTAACGTGTTCATGTTTTGCTTAAATTGTTTTCTAAATGTTTTCTAAACTACTTGGATATTTGATGTGGTCAATTTGGTTTAAATTATAGGTCTTGAATGAGGCCTTGTATAAAAGTAAGGACAGTAAGTACAAAACTTTTTTTTTTAAGAAGGCGTAGATAGTTGGAGCTAAACTAGCTCACACAAATGCCAAACCTGAAACTGAGACGTAGGTCCTCTTATGGATGCAAGTGTTGTCTCAACAAATTATGCTCAAATGAAATAATAATATTCAGTTGGTTTTAGTGTGATTTACAAACGTCTAAATGCAGAAGTATGTAGTATCTTGATGCATGTGAACTTACATTTATAACTCTTTGCATCCTGCTCAGTTTGTATATGAAGGTGTCTTAAGAGTGAGATTAATTGGTAAACCTAGGCCTTCAGGCTTAACACTGAGAGAAATTTCATACAGATTTTTGTCTTAGTATTTTTTAAGTCTTGTATATAAGAAAATAAAACTTGACTAAAGAACTAACTGTTGAAATGAGTTTTTTTCAAAAATAAGAGTCTAATGAAGTAACAAACACAGTAAGTCTTTTTCTAGCCATTGAATACCATGACCTGAACATGCTGTATACTTGTTCCTATGCAGTTGGTTTAAATTTCCTTGTCTCTTAAATTCTGCATTTCAAAACATGCTGTAGTCTTTTATAGGGCTTGCAGAAATCTGTTTTTAACTGATATTAACCAAAATCCCTGCCTCCCTCAAAGATGTTATGTCTTATTTTTTAAACTAAGCGCTTTCTTTAACCAAAAATGTTTGAGTGCACTTAATGATAAGCAAAGAGTGACGTTCTCTGTCACTCAGGGGCGCCAAAATGAGAATGAACCGAAGATGGGACGCAAAAGTAAATCGGCCAGTGATTACTCTAAAGAAAATGATGATCTTATTATGGAAACCATTAAAGGAAAACCAGAATTGGTATGTAAACACTATTGCATAATTATACTGCTAAAAATCCCCCTTGTGTAATCTTAATATGCTAAGTAATATAAGAAATAAAATCTGAATGTCTTACTTTTTCATCACCAATCTTCAACAAACAGTAAATAGGGAAAAATCTTCCCCATCCCTCTTTTTGGAAAACAACAACAAAAAAATCTATTTCTGCAAGCCCTACTCCTTTTAAAAAAAGAAAAAAAAAAAAACCAAAACAAAACCAACACCCAAAGATAAGGCTGTGAGAGATCAGCGTTGGAAGAAGAGAAATCACTATGCTTCTTTTTGAAACACAAATAAGTGTTTCTTCTGTTTCTGGTTGCTTAGCTACTCATCAATGTTAATGTTCTAAAATCCTAGCCACCACCTTAATGCAAGCCTAATCTAAAAATTAAAGTATATGTTGGCCTGGGAAACCATGCAGTCCTATAGTCTTTACAGACATGAGCTATCCAAACTCCTGTGAATATCTGCTGTGGAATTGTTTGGAGGTATAGAAAGTTGGAATGTATGCATTGTCTGATTGTCTAGGACTCTTTTCTTCTAGTTACACTTGTCTGCAGAACCCATACAGCTCTTGGCTTGCAGCTTACTTGAAGATTCATAAATAAAAACAAAACACAAACTCTGAAGATTGTTTTGGGATGTGGGTTTTCTGCTGTTGAAACATTTTAATGAAGTACTAAGCCCTAGGATTTAGTATCATTAACAATTAAAAAGCTTGATTTTTTTTAGTAGAAACGAACTTAGCTAAAATTCTAAATAAGGGTTTTGTGTAGATTTGAGTAACAGGGTATTTTAAAATAGTCCTATTTGAAAATTTCAAATAAAGTAGAGAAGAAATTTTTATTCTCTGCTAAACATGGGCTTGAGTACAGAAAAATGCAGTTGAAAAATAAGTAATTTTCTATTCCTTAAACAAGTATATTTTAACATATGACAGAATGCATAATTTTTATGTTCAAATGGCTTCCATTTCAAATCTTAAAATGAGCAATTATTGCAATGTGTGTATTAGTCACCACAGGCAGTTAACTGATACAAATTTGGAGTTGCTCAAATTCCTACTGAAGTCACTGAGGAATTTTCATATTACTGTGCTGATGGACAATAAACAAAAGGCAACTATTCATTAGAAGCATGGGGGAAGTAAAAAACGGTTTGCCAAATGGAGCAGGGTAACTCAAGGAACACAATTCTTTTCAAGATTCAAAGGACTTTGGGTTTTCGTTGTTTTCTGAAGGTAATAAAACAGTTGACTGTGTCCCTATAAAGAAGCATAGTGACTTGTTCTTTCATGGGGGGAGAATCTTTTTCTTTTTAATTCCACATATTCAAAGTTTTTTTATAGATTTTGTGAACTGGTGATGGAATTTGATTTAAAGGGACACTGTCAACTTCATTAGGCTTCAAATTTTACCTTTTTCCAAAAACAGGTAAATGTCACTTGGTTTTCTTGTTTGAGACTTGTTTCCAGCATGGCTTTTAGATGTTTGACAAGAAGAGCGGGATAGAAGTTTGAAGAAAAGGAGGGAGGGAGGGGATTGCAGCAACTTAAACTCAGTGCTGTTTTTTGTTAATATTGGGGGCTTTCAAAATAGTGTTCAAAGACTTGTTTCTTCCTTGCAGTCTTCTGGGTAGACCTCTCTTGTCTAAATTATCCCATAGTCCCAAACTTCTGTTGAATCTACTATAAATTCTAAGACAGTACAAAGAAACCACCTGTAACTCTCACTTGCATCTCAGGTAACGATGCTTTCAGTCACTAGGAGAAAGTTCATCCCTGCTAAAATACTGGAGTTTTGAAGGAGGCAAGACGAGGAGGTTTTTGTTTGCTTTTAGGGAATTCTGTGCTGATGTCTTGTCCATAAAGTCAGCAATTCAACTGTTTTTTTTGCATGAATGCCTAAAAGCAAGCAAAGAAGGTTGCATGTTATTAACACTTTCTTTTTTGTTGTGCACACATAGTACATAACATACTGTGCAGTGCAGTTTTGGCACCATCTAAGACCCTGTCTTGTCTTTAATCTCAGAGCTGTCTGGAGTTCAGCCTAAGGATTCAGGAGTTCATTGAACTCATTCGACAGAACAAGAGACTGGATGCTGTGAGGTATGAAATTAGGATGCTTACCAAACAATTTTCTTAACAAGATGGTGGTATGCTTCATTAGAAACATGTGACTATTATTGCAACACCCAGAAGCCCCGCTGCTGTAAAGGATTCTTGCTAGTGTTCTGATCAGTCTTTGGATTTAAGCTGGAGTTGAATTTTTTTTTAAAGGCAAGGTGTCATTCCACAGATGCACCTTTTTAAAAACTTAATGTTATCGCTGAAACTCTGCGTCTTATTACTCTTCAAAATCAAAGTTTAGAAAATTAATCTGTTTTATAAAACAGTTGTATTTTTCTGGTGGCATACGATACAATGAACATATTTACCCTTAACTAATTTTCAAGAGGTACAGTTACCTTCTCATAGCAACTCACTGCAGTTTCAATCACTAAAAATACTAAAAGGTTAAGCTTTAAATGGGTGTTTCATTAACATTTCTATTTTGACTGAATGCTCTTCTGTTTTACTATCTTCATTAAACTTTTTGTTCTACAAGTTATGCTTTAGGCCAGGTTCACTTTTGTATTGAACGGATAATTTGGAGTTCTGTAACGTCACGAATGTGAGAATAATGAGCTATGTTATGTTACCCCCACTCCCTTTCACTGGCCCCAAATGAAGAAACCAACTCAATATCCATTTTCATCTCTTGAACTAGTTCAGTGGGGACTACTGAACCCTATTTGCACCTAAATCGTTGTCGTTTTGGCCCCAGCCAATGCAAATGTGCAATCTGATAAACTCCAGCTAATTTTAGTGTTAATAATTTATGAAAAAAAAAAAAACCCTACATGCGAGCATTTAGATATGTGCACTTACCCTTCGATAGAGTTCTCAAATCCTAAGGAATTGTCAGGTACTCATGAAAAGGATGAAAGACACTCAACTACATTATCTGTCTTCTGAAGCCCATGGTGCTCTTTATATCCAACGAATACTGTGCCTTTGTGCCTTTAGCTTTATTCTCTGCTAAGTTTGCTTCTTTGCCAAATGTGCAGTCATGCATCTTAACAGTGAGTAGTCCATGCTCTAAAAACTATTTTCTTTGAGCTCCAGCTTCCTTATGTAGCTTGGAAACCAAAGGGCAGGCATAGACCTGAAATAAGGAGATAAGCTGAGAACTGGGACAAAGTAGATAAGGTCAATCTGCATTTTATTGTTGTTACTGGATATTTGTTTCATTCTGATCTGTTTTCCACATCAGAACTGGTAAAATTTGCGAGTTGTCAACCCTCAGGAGGACCCAGCACTCTTGGCGTGGAATAACTCGTACTATCATAGCCTCTGAGGTTTAAGACTTACAGCTCCTATCTACATTGCAAATAGGCATCCATATTGAATGTTGTTAGGGGTGAAGCGTGTATATTCCATATACCTATTGAAATTCAGGGTTGACATATTTTGTACTCAGCAATTATAACTTGCCAGTCATAACAATGCTGCTTTAACTTCATAACTTCTTGTGAAATGAAAAAGAGCTACAGAAGTCCTTCTGTATCTTAATTCAGTCCTTTTTAACAGTGTAAGTTTCAATAATTTTGTACATTGAGTTCAACATCTCAATATTTTCCTTAAATAATGTGGCTTTAAAATGTTAGTTTTCACCATTTCGTTCCTCTTTGCTTCAAAATAAATATGTAATGAATAAGGAAATACATTTTGGGAAGGTGTAGCATAAATCTCATCGCTTCTAGCAAACCGTTGGAACTTGTGTTTTTATTAGCTTGCTTCTGTTAAGTGCCTGCAGCAGGATTCTTTCAGTATTGTGTCCGTGGTGCAATAAATAGGTCAGGCATCCATTAGAAAGCAGAGAAAGAGGCTGTTTACCAAGTAGTTTCCTGTATGAGTGGAACTCGGAGAACTGACATTTTGTTGAAACGCAGCTGGTGTTTAAATAAGTTTGAAAGCTTTGCTTACTGCCTGCTGAGAACCTCTAAAGTGACATATTGCTTTTAGGTTAAAATTGAGTGAGCTTTAATTATACATCTTATTTATACATCTTATTTAGTAAGTGTTTGAATTTCTGTAGCTTTTTAGAATATGAGTACAAACGGACCTTCCTCTAAGGTAGCTTATCAGAGTAGTCTTGAAAGTGCAAGTTTCAAGAATGTACAAAACCTATTTCTTGAATACGAAGAGTAACTTAAGCTTGAGTACATCGCAAAGTTTTTTGCCTAGTATCATTAGCCTTTAACTCCCACAGTCCCATTTAGGTTTTTTTGTAAAGCTCGTACCTATTACAGTAACAATGAATGACTGATGACACTAATTTCACACTTTTGGGGCTCTCACTAATTTCATTCTAGGAAATCTGACAGCATTCTGCTGCTTTGCTCTTATGGGGTGCTAGAGATACACAGAGTTCTTAGCTAAAAGCTTAACAAAACACCCTGTGCACTTCTTGTTCTTGGGATATAAAGGACAAAAGGAGTAAATAAAAATAGCTGATGATGCACAGTCAGGAGAAAGTGGCCACAGTCTATTCATTTTAGTAAACTTCTCTCCTACAAGGGTGAATAAACAGTTTGTTCCTTTATTTTTATTATGGGGTGAGGTGGGGGGTGGGGTTGAACACGCATATAAAAATAATAAAACTTTTGAGCACTTTGAGTATAAATTTTGCTAGTAGTCATAATGGTCTCTGAGATAAAGGCATTCAGGCATCGGTCAGAAAGACTGAGCAGAAAGAACAAGTCCTTTCTTGATAACACCTTATGTTTGTGTTCAGTTATTACTACTTCCTGATAAATATGTTCATTCTTATATTCAGGCATACCTAGCTATACACATACACACTGTATAGCTTAAATACTTTTTTAACAACTTAATGTACCCTTAGTAGACAGTAAACTGTAAATCTTCAGGTCTTCATAAGTATCCTTTCATTCTTGCATTTGTCAAGTACAATATGTCTGCTGTACATGCGTGGACTAGAGGAACAGCTATTTCAAACAAAAGGTGATGGACTTTGTCCCCACAGAGTTTACAGAATCATTCTGGGATTTGAAAAACAAAATTTTCTACCTATTACTTTGATCTGTCACAAGAATTTAGTGGTTTCAGTGACGGTCCACTGGTCATGATTTAAAAAAATAATTTTAAAAAAAATTTAGCCCCCTGCTCTAGCTATACTGACTAGTGTGTGCTAATGGTAGTAAAAACATTGTAAATAAGCATTGTAAGGTTCATATATACCTCCAAGAGCATAACGTTTGCACAAAGAGATGGAAATAGCTGGATGAAAAGGGAAGGGGTGAATAATGGCATGAGGGCAAGTAAGATGTTATTTAAATGTTGTGCATTCACGAGGACTCACATAGTACTGTTTCTTGCTTCCAATCTAAAAAAGACTTTTAGAGTGCTATGAATTAACAAACTTGCTTCTCTTTTAAAGGATAACTTGCTTCATTTTAATTTCTCTGTGTTAGCACTCAGAGGATGAAGTTCAGACATCTGCATGGCAGGCTCTGTGGGAAAACTTCCTTGTTTTCTTAAGGGGCACAGGCAGAAGGGAAAGTCAGGAGATAAAGACTAACAGAACTTCAGAAAACCTAATTCCTTCTGGCTGAACCCAAAATGGCCACCACCTCCCAGCATGTTCAGTACTTTGCATGGGATGGAAGTGTTGGATTGCTGAGCACTTCTCCTTTGAATGGCTAGCACACACAGTGATTGTATATTGTACATACACAAAACAAAGTGTTAATTCTAGCTCTTCTTGAACACATAAAGTAAGCGTGGCCATTATTTGCCTGTTGCAGCTGAGAGTCTTCCTATAAGCAAGGGGGATGTATTGTTGAAAAGCTGTCTGTAAGAGCAAATTGTCAAGGCCTGACGGGGAGTAGGACCAAGGCTGGTGCAAAACTGAAGTACCACTTCTGTTTTAACATCACAGAACACAAGTGCACAGTGATCAGTTCTTTTAAGAGGATTTTTTTTCCTCTTCTCCCTCATGCATGCACACATAGTAATTTAGCTTAACTGGTAGGTGTGACTAAGCTTTCTTTTAAATAGCTATCGCTTTTATCTGCAGCTCTGCACTAGTACTTATTTTAGCTTTCTTCCAGTATGTCCAGGCTGCCTAGTCTCTTCTCTGAGGCCATGGGTTTTGTACTTCTGCTTTCATAACAGTAATCACCTGGGGAACAATATTTACATTCCTGAACTGCTCACCCAAAATAGGAAGCTGGGTGGAAACAGTCTGTCCTACATAACTTCCATTGCTTCCTGGTTTGGGTGGGAGAGGAAGTAGGAGTGTAGGAGTACTGAAATGCTGCTGAAGAGACTGTTCTCATGGTACTGAGTACCTAAGTGTAGTTAGGAACACATAATTTGGGGGGGTGGGGGGGGCGGAGAGGAAATACTTATCTAGATTTTTTTTTTTTTTTAATTCAACCCATGAAATGGGCAATTGGAAAATGCTGTATATTCCTCAAAGTAATTTGTAACTTTAAATAGATTTTAATAAGACTCCTTAGTAAGTGTTTGCTCTTTTTAACTTTTAGAGCACCTCAGAGGTGACTTGGTATCTTCCCCATAATACAAACTGTGGAGAAAATATGGCATAGGGAAGACTTTTCTACATTTATGCAGTGCCAGAAATTCAATATAGTGCTGATTCCCTACTCAGTCTACTATGCAACATCTGTGCACCACTGAAAACAGGAGCTTTTAGTGGAAGTGGTGGACTAATCATCCAGTTTAAAGGCTGGAGGGTTCTCCTGCACTCTTAAACTCCAACTTGAGAATTGATGATCTTGGGAAGACTAGATAGAGGAGGCTTTCATACAGGGTTTTAAAGTAGTTGAATATCCTTATAATCTGATAATAATTCTCTGCTTTCTTAGTATTAATTTCCTGAAAAACATTAAAGTTTGTATTTTTGCTTTAAATATGTTTCTGGTAATTCTGTCACTTCTTTCAAATATCCAAGTTTTCAGCCTTGTGTGTATCTCTTATAATCAGTATGCGTTAAAGTACAAAAAACTTGTACTGAAGTTCTGCTTAATATTTTTATTTCCCTGGCAAAAAAAAATTTGCTCTTAACAAGGTGTTTTCTACTACATTACCCTGCAATTTCTTGTAGTCTGCACAGAACGTGATATTGCCTTCTAGCCTATACCAAAAAAAAAAATCATTCATTCAAAAGCAAACATTCTCTCAAATGTCAGCATAAGCAAGGTAGATATTTGAACACTCTTGATGTTTAATGGTTTGGAATAGCTGATTATCAGACTGCATTTATCTCACTTGCGCGTGTATGCCAAAGGAGTAAGTGTGATATGTTGAGCTTGCATAAGCAGAGACATTTCTTCTAATAATCATGGATCTATCATTCTAGATGTAGGTGAGGTAAGACTCTATGCTATGGTAAGAAGTTCTGGTTTCTAAGAAATTACAGTATAAAATTGCTAATTCTTAAAGTCATTCTTGCGTTCGCATTTGCAGGATGTACTTTTTCAAGCCCTTTAAATGCATCACCTTTTGGAGTTCATGTATTGAGAGCAGAATCCAGAGTTTTTCTCTGAAATCTTACATAATTATGTAAATTTACTTGATTTAGAAACAAGGCTACCTAATAAAGGTATAAATTCTGTGTTTCAGACATGCAAGAAAGCATTTCAGTCAGGCTGAGGGAAGCCAGCTGGATGAGGTTCGACAAGTGATGGGAATGTTGGCCTTTCCTTCAGACACTCATATCTCCCCCTATAAGGTAACGTTATGTTTGAAATTCAGTGGTACAGCAGAATAATAAAATACATGTTGCAGCTCTTTTTCCTTACAGGAAAATGCATTGATAATCTGAAGATAAAATGTTGTTCTAATTTTACTTTCTAAAATCCACCTTTATAATAGTTCTTCATTTTAATAACCAGTGCTTGCCTGTAGATAAATCCAGGTAGTATTTGTATTGTTGCAGTTGGATCTTAATAGTAACGGACGGATTCCCACTGAGCTAGGCTTACCACAAACCCAGCACTAAAGATCTGTGGGACTGGAACCATGATAGGCAAATACACAGTAAGAGACAGAAGATGATGGGGAAGTACAAAGAAAAAAATGAGAGAGTTTTGTTCAACACACTAGGCTGTGGCCTTTAATACGCTAGCAGCAGCTGTTAATTCTACTTCTCAAATTTCTGTTCTTGTGGTGGTTGGGATGAAGAAAGGAAAGATGATTTGAATTATCTGAAAGCAGTATTTTTGTTGCTTAAAAGTAAGCATTTATTTGGATTATACAAATTAATGTAGATATTAGTGGTAATATCTACATCTAAATTTGAATCAAGCAAAATTCATAGGTAGTTACTGTTTCTACAGATTTTGAGTTTGTTCTGTGGTCATGTACTAATTCACGTTTTTTTGGTTTTTTGGTTTTTTTTAACTTGGTGTTGGAGGCGGAAGGTAGGCAAGGGTTGAGCTGGCAAAGCAAGACAAGAACCCTGTGAAATGCCAAGCCAATATGTGGCAATGCCAGTATAAACATGTTTTTTAAACAACTGATGATTAAATCAACGGTTTAACAAAACAAACACAAAAAAAACCCAAACCAACAACCCACAGAATTAATGTGAATTTCTTTGCTGATCCTGGAGTCCTAGAAGGATCCTGGTATTTTGGATTCTACATTTGATGTGAGTTACAAGCATAAATGATAGATGTGTTAGAAGACTGGGTGTAAGACAGAGCTTATCATTGTTTTAGTAGTTAGAAAGAAATAGGCAGGAAATAAAAACCGTGTATTTTGTTCTAAGGGCTAGTTTGGACAGAATGTTTCAAAGAGGGAGAGCAAGGAGAAAAGCTAGTATTGTTTCACGTACAACCATACAATTGGAACAAATTCCCTACTGCTTTTTATGGATCTGACTTAAAACATTCTAGTTTATGGAAGTTATGTTTTGGGTCCTCTAATAATTACCTAGATTAGATAAACAGAATCATAGAGTGTGCGCTTGTTTGGAGGTACCTTTAATATGTTGACTAGGAGTTCTGTGCATAAATGGCTTCCTAAAATGGCTTTGAGTAAAATTACTTTTAAATCTGTGAGAAAGTTTGTCAGATCACAATATCTCTAATCAGTTGATTTTTATTAATCCAAGGGAATAAGCATCTTCTATAACCAATGAATAGAACTTTCTCCAGCTTGTTGTCCTGCCTTTTAGGACTTTAAGGAAAACATATTTAATGTTGTGGCAAAACAAGCTATTTTCTTTTGATATCCTTTGAACAAGCTTGTGTAGCTGTGGCTGGAATTATTCCAACTGGACATTTAGTAAGCTGTTACTTTTGTGTCCCATCACCCAGGCCCTTAATCATAGGCTTTTCTTAACCATTAGTAACCATTCTTAACCTTTATCTCTTTGTTATGGATCTGTTGTCGGCTCTGTCTGTTACATTTTTTCAAGAATTGCCTTAAGGTCAGAACAAAAGCTTCACCCTGGAACTCCGGGAACATTATGGCCTTAGATGGGGCAGGTGATAGAGCAAACAGACATGCGGTCTGGTGGCAGAAACGGTGCTTTTTGTTTTAGTTAAGGCAAGATACATGTATGTATTTACTTATGTCCAGGATTCTTTCCTTTCCTGGAAAGGAAAGACTTGCCTCTGAATCTTTCTGCCTCTTCCTCATGTGAATTCTTCTTTCTTTTGTGCTGTTTTTCTTCAACCGTAGGCCCGCAGTTGATCCAACTGTTTCTGCTGCAAGACTTTTTCCTTTTCTCTCTCGTCTTAGTATTCTTGGCGGCTTTTTTGAATCTCTTGAAATCCATCACTTACGCTTGTGCCCTTTTTCAGCTTCTGTGTAATTTCACTTTCTAAACACTTGTCAGAAAAACACACCAGAACTGGTTTGTGAGCTGCATCTCTTCCCTTCCTCATCCAAAGATGTTCCCAGTCTAATAGGAGCTATTAAAACTCCGTTGATCCTGTCTCCAATTCAACATCCATTTTGTCTGTGTTCATGGAGACATGCAACTTCATAATCTCAGCTAAGATTTACTAGTTGTATGTAAACCGCTTCTCCCCACTGTTCAAGTAGTCAGTTTTTAGTTAGAGAGAAGGGATGGAGAAATAATTCCGCACTTACTCAGACAACTGCTGTCAAAATCCAGTTTAGCACTGCTTTAAATGTTGGCCTCTTATAGCTCTACAAAGTATTTTCCAAGTTTATCTGAAATATAGTTCTGTTAACATGTAATTTTAGGACAATGATGAAAAATTTATTCATAAAAAAACTAAAAAAAAAAAAAATAATGGTACCATTAAATCATTTGGATAAAAGTTCTCAGGCCAGTCTGATCATCTTGGGGTGGGGGAATTCCAGGATACAGGCTACAACAAAAGGTAATGCTGGAGTCCCTCCTTCTCCAGTGTCTTGACTTGAATGAACAGGGAACTGAGGAGAGGCAGAATGGGCCAAGGTGGTACAGAGCAAAGCATAAAGACTAGTGCCTACATCATGGTAAAATCACTGCCTAGTAATTTTGGTATAACATATTTTGAATTTGATGCTGCTACTCAGTGTATTGTCTGTCACTAAGTCTTTGATGTTCTTTAAAAGCCTGTTTTAAAAACTAAACAATATACGAAAATATATTACTGCTTCTCCTAGTTGCCTCGAAGTGTAGCATGCACAGTTGATAATATGAACTTATTTCTAAGATAAATAAACATTGTCACTTCTCATGACCAAAATGCAGGTTATGGATACAAAGGAGAAGGGGTGCTAACAGAAGAAAGGATTAGGTCTTTGCCTGTATATATAACACAAGAAGTATATTTTCAAAGGGTCTTCACTTCTTACATGACTCTTTCACAGCATTACTTTTAGGGTTCAATATATCCTTGACATGTGGGTTTAGTTCTTGCTTCCATGAAAAAACCATCCCTACTTTAACTACTGTTCCCTGGTTTTTAGGTAACACACAGCATTGCAATATATATTAAAGAATTTTGTCCTTAAATGCATAGCTTACCTAAGCTTTCTCTAACCTGGGGTTGTGCCAGCTCTTCAAATTAAAACCTTTTTACAAAATTGTGTAAACATTATATATTACAAAGAGGTATCAGCAGAATTAGCCTGACTTGAGGTAAAAAACGCTTCTGACTTTTTGATGTTAATGGTTCAGAGGCTATAGAGCAAACATTCCACAATACTAACATTGCTTCATAAGTAGGCCAGCATTCTAGAAAACTAAATGCAAGAAATAGCTTTACCAGGATTTACATACCTTAATTAGAACATTTGGTAGATGATGGAGGGAGATTGAATATTGTTAAGTCAGCTATTTTAAGTAATACTTGATTTAAATCATATTTTTAGTAAAGCAGTGTTAAAAGGTACTTTATAAACCAGTACATTCATACTGTGCATTACCATGTATAATTTTATTTTGTGATGGATTCAGTCTAGTGAATTTTGCACAATTTACCACCCCCAGGCTTTTGGGACAATTAGATTGAAAACAACTTATAGTTGTGTTGTTTTTTAACAGGATCTCTTGGACCCTGCTCGATGGAGAATGCTGATCCAACAGTTTAGATATGATAACTACAGACTACATCAGCTGGGAAACAATTCTGTTTTTACTATAACACTCCAGGCAGGCCTTTCAGCTATAAAAACACCGTATCCTTTAATGCAGATACTACTGTCGAGTGCAAAAAAGCATTGTGGGTTTTTTTGTTCATGGATGCTTTTCAGAGAGCTCAAAGAGGAAATGTGACACTCGAATATTTTTGCTCATTAGTTGTTTAAATGTAGTATGAATTGGTCTCTCTATTAAATTAAGAGGAGATTATAATAAATGGCATTATGGTTTTTTAAAAAAAAAAAAAAACCACAACAACAAAAAAACCAACACCAAACAACAAAGAAACCCAAACCAAAATTTTAAGGTGAAATCTACATTGTGTTTGCATACTAGGCTATCTTTCCATGTGTCTTAAGTTAGTGAATGTATCTGCAAAAGTTAGTGAGCTGGGTCAGAATTTTTTTTTTAAGCACTTACACACAAATTTACCATGTCTGTTTTTATGTGAATATTCAAATATATCCTGCATCTTTTGAAACTTAGTTGGATTTGCTACATGCTATAGTGTATTAGAGAAGGACTGGTGCTACTGAAGTGTTCTACATCAGAAGCTTTACCTGTAGAGGGTGCCAGACACTTATTGCTCGCTCTTGTTCCTTGAAACAAAGCAAGCACTTAATTCTTATACGTACACATTAAACTTTAATTAAATGGTCCTGTACATTCTATAACCTAGGCTCTATTTGCAGTTTACTATCTTTTTTCAAATGTATGTCATTAACTGTTGTTGCATTCTGTGGTGGTTGTTCCTTAACTTCCTGTTAAACAGACAGTGTTATAAAGAGGATGGGAGCTCAAAAAACCCAGACTGCCCTGTGTGTAGCAAATCCCTGAACAAGCTGGCTCAGCCTCTGCCTATGGCACATTGTGCCAACTCCCGACTAGTCTGCAAGATTTCGGGGGATGTAATGAACGAAAATAATCCTCCTATGATGTTACCAAATGGATATGTCTATGGATACAATGTAAGTGTTGAAATCAAGATTTACTGAAGTCTAAAATAGCAGTGGTTGTAATAACTTTCTCTATCAAAATAAGAACTTATGAACTCAGTCAGAAAGCTAGAAATATCTTCTATATTAAGAGAAGAAAAGTAACTTCTTGCAGTAATTTTTAAAGGACTGTATATTTATGTGATCAAATTGGTCTTTAAAGAAGCTAGTGTCTGATTGAATATATGAGTTTATAACATGAAATCAACTGGCATTGGAAGTCTTTCCCTCTGGAGACCGATCCTGTAGAATAAGTAACTTTTGTGGGCAGAGATATTTTGACCTCAGACTGTAACATCATTCTTTTAAAATAAAAAAAAAGTTTATTTACTAACCAGTTAAATAATGCTTTGAGTGACTATTGTGAATATTATCTTTTGATTTCACTCTTTTTCAGTCTCTGCTTTCTATTCGTCAAGATGACAAAGTAATTTGCCCAAGAACCAAAGAAGTCTTCAACTTCTCACAGGCTGAGAAAGTCTACATCATGTAGGTCCATAAAACACATGATGAAGTGCCGCTGGAATTTTGACACAGTGTATATTGGCATACCCTGTAAAGGGGGGGGCCTTAATGTGTGGCAAAGAAGCAAAATCTGCCACCTTGGGGATCAGACCTGTCGGTGGCATTATTGTTTCTTGCGACCAAAGATCAATGAGCAACAATAAACACTCGTTTAAAAAAAAAAAAGAGAGGAATTATGACTTAAGTTTGTACTTGAATAAAAACAAAAACAAATTTTGATTGTTAAGGTTTTGTAACATAAGGTCAAAAATTGGACTCTTCTCAAAAGTACTTTCATCTTCTAAAGGATTACATTCTTTAAAGATGGGACACTTGCACTGGGGGAAAATTTACAACAGATTTGAAATTAAATCCATTTTTCTTCCCTCTTTTTCACAATTGTCCAAGACCCTTTTGTTATCAAAGATTTCAGTACTACCAATATGTTCTCCTTTAAGCTCCTCTTTGCCTTCTTTATGATCCTCTCGTGAAGTAATCCTGAACATGAATTATGTAACTTATTTCCATGGGAAGATACTGATGTCTTTGAAACAAGCCTGGCTTCTCTGGAGGATCAACTAGGGACTGGTTTGAAGGAGTATGAAGTCTTTTTCCAAACCCAAATATTTTAAGGAGGTTGCATAAGTATCAAGAGGAACTGAGAACATTTCAGGCAAAATCCAATGCTTGTTTAAATGTTCTTTTTCCAGTCTACCATAGTGTTAAAGTCCTTCTAAAGTTATTAGTTATGTGCATAGGGTTCAATATGAAATCATTAGTGCTACTGCCTTATTTCTTGCTTTGAGAATGTACTTACATGAAAATGAGCTGGTATTCTTAAGTGTTGGGCGAAGTTTCTGAAGATGCCTTGCAGGATGATTACATAATTTTAGGGTCTAAATAGTATTCATTACTGAAACTAATAGTTCAATTTTAACAACTACAGAACACATCCTTATGACTTTTCAAAAGAATTAAACCATTGTAGTTTAAACAAAACCATATTGTAGAGGTTTGTATTTAGCGCTTATTTTTGCATGTTGATGTTGATTAGCTAATAAAAGATTGTAAATGTAAAACATGTTAATAAAAATTGTTTTCCATTTCTTGATTATATAAAATTAGAAAGCTGCTTTGTATTTAAATGTAAAAAACTAACTCTTTTATAAGGGTCTCTCTTAAAAGGAGCGCAACTTCCAAGCCTTGTTTTTAGTGTTCTACAAGATCAAAAAAAAAAAAAAAAAAAAAGCCAAAAAACCCCAACCAAAAAACCACCACCACACCACTTTCTTCTCAAAGTACTAGTTAGAGCTGTGGTTTCCTGGGATTTCAGCCCTTCTTGCTTTCTGTGGCCTAAGCAGAGTGGTGGAGAAATCCACGCTCCCAAAAAAACTAGTTTGGGAAGGGAGGGGAGGAGAGCAGCTGTCCTCCAACAGGAGGGCCTCTGTTTATGTCATTTCAGAGGGCCAGGTGCCAGCATGAGCTCTGAGTCCCTGATGGTGTGTCATAAAGAAGGTGCTCCAGAAGGAGCCTAGGGGAGCTTCAGCTGTTTGTAAGCCGTGATTGCTCACTTTAGAAATCTGCAGTCAAACAACCTGTTTTGTCTATAGTAAGACCTGTTTGATAGAGGCAGCTGTAGCCTCCTGGCTGACCCCTGTGGACTGGGTACAATACATGCACCAATAGGCTGGCTTTCATTCTCAAGCTTGCTCTGGCATGGCTTTAGAAGCCTTCCAGGTTTATGAGGGTCAGAAATGGTGGCAGGGACGGATTGCTTTGGCGCAGCTTGGAGTTCTGGTTTGCGTTCCCTGACTGCTTTCTGCAGCTTTGAGCTCAAAATCCAACAGAGGTGTCAGTTCATGGCTCATGTCACAGGTGGCTTCAGACATCAAACCAAGAGCAGTATGTGACTCAGAGTAAGTACAAACTTATTGCTTGTAAATGCTATTTTAATAACTGTTCTCTCATTGCATTGATTGCTGCCTGTGGGTATGCTGAGAAGAGGACTTTGAAAGTATGGTTTGTATAACATCGGTGGAGGTGGGGCAGAGTTGTAAAGGCTTTCCTCAACAGTTGAAAGTTTGGGTAAAGATCTTGTTAAACCTGTCTCATTCTAGCAATATCTTGCATACCAGTAAGACTGTAAAATATAGGATGGGGAATCACTTGTACAACCTGACTGTAACTAGATGTGGAAACTTCAACAAATATGGCTATAACCTGCTATATAGAAACCAAATCTTTTCTGCAAAGTGTACATCTTGTGTTACCAGCGATGCCTGTGTTTCATATCAATCAAAAAGTGGCATCAGCTACTTTAGATGAGATTCCCAGTCTTTTTTATGGATCATCTAAATGCCTGGCGGTATACTGAGGCGGAAGACAGAAGATGATCCATTTATTTCCTTAAGGGTACAAGTTACTGCCGGTACAATGAAGGACATCTTTTTGAAATGGAAGAGGTTGATTAGTAAAGTGAAGACTATCTCCTCTCAAGATCTGGCTGAACCGTAAATGAACAATATCCTTCACTGTGATGTTTTTTCAGTCTTGCCAAGCAATTTAACAAAATGAGACTTGAGGCTCTGGATTTTGGTTACGGTGTTCCTGTTTGAAGGCAACGGTTTGTCCCAGCTGTGGTCAGGACAGGTTTCTGTGATTTCCACAGTTACGCAGAGGTTGAGAATTGCCTTAACCTTTCCTTCTCTTTGTTGTGGTCCAAACCCCTAGTTTAAATGCTGAAGATTCTCCCATATTGCGAAAGGAGAGAGAGGTATCAGTAACTAACTGTTCGTATTGGTAACTGTTCACAATGTCATGGGTTTCTTTGATACCTGTTTCAGCTTGAAGTATTCCATTATCTGCCAGGCTGAGAAGGGTTCAAGATGCTGGGATTGCACACTTTGTAGGTAGGAAGTAGCGAAGCTGATACCATGTTCAGGCAAAACATTTTGCAGGAAGCTTTAAAGACTGATGGGCTGGTATGGTTTGGGGTTTTTTAATATTATAAGCATGTCCTTTCCTACTCATTAATAAGATTACTTCTTGGAAAAAAGGATTGTTTGAGAGAGGAAGAATGAGAAAATGATGTACAGCTGGTAATCTGCCAAAAGGAAGCCTTTGAACTTTCTTAATAGACCACTGTTCAGAAAAAAAGTAATACTTTGCCTTTTTTTTTTTTCTGCTCTGGGTAACCTGAGCAGAGTGTGGTGGGAGACGCACCAAGCACTTTATCAGGGCATGCTTTGAGACCATGACTACACTGTGATCTTGTGCACTTGTGTCTCCTGTAGCACGATACAGAGGTCACTTGGTGTAACAAAATGAGTATGTAAATCTCTTCCATTCCATTTTTCCATGCTCTATAATGAGGTATCAGATTCTGCTCAGCATGTTGTTTCTTCCTGCTATGTCCTGAAGCCTGCAGCGCCATTAACGCTGTCCCAGCAGCAGGCTAATGGGCCTTTTTGGCTTCCCTGTTTCAGTCTTGTACTCCTTAGGCCAGGGTTTTTGGTTGCCCTGAGGGCTATTTTCTGGGTTTACCTGGCTCTGAGCAGTGATTATTCTGTGGTGTAACTTTCTGGCATTCGGTACAAATAATCTGCATCTTTAAAGGCAAACCCAGGCTTTAGTGATGACGTGCTGTCCCAGCTGCCTAGCTCCAGGCTTTCTGAATTAGTGCACCAAATAAACGCCAGTCCAGGTCAACAGGATAGTTGATCAAGCCTGATCTTTATCTGATCTTTGAGCAGATAAACTGCAAGTCATTTCTTCTGGTCATTGAATGCTATAGTAATTAATTGTTTCTATTTGATGATGAGGGGCATCTGTGGGTTAGATATTCACCAGGATCTCCCTGCCATTATGCTTTTCCGAAGGTTCAGTGTCTGGTTGATTCTGCAACGTGCATCAGCCACACTGAAAGGCAGCATTTTTTTAAATTTATTCATTTATTTTAAGGAATTGGCCCTGTTAGCTAAGCTTTGAGAAGTTTTCAGCAGCTCAACTTTCTCCTTGTTTTAGGAAGAGATCTAGGATGGGCAGAGGTGGACAGCAGAATCTCTTTATCTCTTTACTAACATATCATCTTCTTATAGCCAGGTAGGTTCTCTAATTAGAATAAAGTATCTCTGGCACGCAGTCAGGGGAAGAAAATTTGCAGTCTTGGCCAGCAAGAGGGAGCAAGAAGCTATAGCCCAGTTATTGTTGGCTGTAAGGGCCGAAGAGGTGTTTGGCACAAGCGCTATAGAGCCAACACGAAGTAGTTCTACGTTATAGTTGGCTTTTGTGAGAAGTTCAACTCAGCATATCTGAGCTAGTCATTGAAAAAACCTCATCTTAAGAAATCTAGTCCTGATTTCAGTTCGAACTGAACTTCTAAGACTGTGTAAACGAAGTTCTTCATTTCAAAGATGAAATGAGTCCTTATCATTGCTAGCTAGCGACAAGTTAATTTCACTGAGGAGCTCACAGTTTTTAATAAGATATTTTGGACTCCACCATAAAATCCTGCTATTTGACCGGGTTAAAATTATCGGAGATCTGTATCCTAAGCCAGAGGAAATCAGCTGTAGGATAATTAGCACCCCAAGAAGAAATAGCGGAACAACAAGAAATAGAAAAGGCTGCTGAACAAGAAAAGCTGTTTGTTTGGATTTAGTAAAAGTGAGAACAAGTGTCAGGGTAGAGTTAAGAAATGCTATCAGCCAGCTATCTTTCCAAGAGATTAAAATAACTGCAGAACTTCTTAAAAGTGCAAATAAGAGGAAAAAATTAATATGAAACTTCCGTGTGGTAGAGATCCAGACGTGATTGCAAAACTACACCCAGCGCCTTGCTGCTTTCTCCTAATAAAGGTGGCAATGTTCAGTGTTGGTGGGCAGGGTGGAGAGGGAGAGATACTAAGAAAAACAGAAACAACTTAACATGGAAGTGAAAAGAAGTGCACAAGTTACAGAAACCAAGTGATCGCTCTCCTGGAATTGTTAATTGGTCAAATCTAATGGAAAGAAGCTATTCTGGTATCCAGCCTGGGGATGGTATCACATGAATGGAGAGCCTCTACTGTAGTCGCTGGTTTTAAAGGAAAGGGGGAAAAAATCAACCTGAAGGATAACTGTAAGTGAGCGTGAAGGGGAGACGTTTACTGAGGATAATTATGCCATAAACCCTGATGACCACTGTTGTTAAGATGAGTCTTCTCAAACAAAATCCAGCTGCAGTGCAGTATTGCACACTGCAGGTGCGATGACATTAGCTAACAACTGGAGGAGATGGGAATTAGACATTGCATCCTCTAGCTAAGGGAGCTAGGATAAAAGGCGGTGTGAAGGGCAGGGTAACTGATGGGGTTCCTCGGGGATCTATCGTGGAGCTGATCCTAGTTGTCATTATTGAATGTGCTGATAGGACAAAAATAGTAGATAGCCTCAGCCCAGAGGATGCTGGAATATTACACAGGAAGAAAAACAGGTAACCTTGAGGAGTGGACTAACAAATAAAAGAGATTGTTTCAGCCCTAGAGTTCATTCAGCTGTTGGTAAGGACCTCACCTGAAAGGGTCCTCATTATACACCGTGATCGTGGAGGGCTTTGAGCCTCCAGTGTGTTGCAGCTTTCAAACAGAGAAATGCAACCCTACCGTGGTGCTACCATCGGGATGAAGGAGCGGGGGCTGCAAAGGGACCTGGTGCCACTTTGCTGGAAGCTGGAGCACAGTCCTGCTTGCTCGTGTCCGTGTCTCTTACGCTGAAGCTGGAGCAGAGGGAGCACTGAGCTGGTCGGTGGAGTGGACAGAAACCCCTTCCCAGCCCAGCTGGCTCATGATAAGACATTTCCTTCATTCCCAAAGTAACGTGGAAAACCAAAGCTGGGTAAGTGGGGGATAGCACCCAAGGGCTGGAACCTACATCTGTACCTACTCCTTTGACCCTATTTCCTATCCCGTAAGATTAACTTTTATGTTGTGCATTTCTCAAGGAAATGGTTTTATCTACCCCACAGAGCAGAGGAGCAGATTTTCCCAGGGAGCTCATCTGAGTTCCCAGCCAGGACTTCTTCCTGACGGAGCCAGAAGGAAGAATAGGCAGAGAAAGATCATAAAGTCTATTCACTTCAGGACTAAAAGATCTTTAACTAACTTAAATATTTTGTTCCCCACCCATGGAGATTAAGCAGGATCATATAGACAAATTCCCCAAAAGGAAATAAACAGATAATAAAATCAGTAGACAATTTCCTTTTCCCTCTTTGCAAACCACGGCAAGACAAA